>NC_047122.1:4319742-4377051 GCF_902500255.1 Thalassophryne amazonica
CTCTCTCCGTTTGTGTGTGCCTCTCTATATGTGTCTCTCTCTGTGTCTCTCTCTGTCTCTCTCCATTTGTGTGTGCCTCTATGTGTGTCTCTCTCTGTGTCTCTCTCTGTCTGTGTATGTCTATCTCTCTGTGTCTCTCTCCGTTTGTGTGTGCCTTTCTGTATGTGTCTCTCTCTATCTCTCTCCATTTGTGTGTGCGTCTCTATGTGTGTCTCTCTCTGTGTCTCTCTCTGTCTGTGTATGTGTATGTCTATCTCTCTGTCTGTCTCTGTTTGTGTGTGCCTCTCTATATGTGTCTCTCTCTGTCTGTCTCCGTTTGTGTGTGCCTCTCTATGTGTGTCTCTCTCTGTGTCTCTCTCTGTCTCTCTCCGTTTGTGTGTGCCTCTCTATGTGTGTCTCTCTCTGTCTCTCTCCGTTTGTGTGTGCCTCTCTATGTGTGTCTCTCTCTGTGTCTCTCTCTGTCTCTCTCTGTTTGTGTGTGCCTCTCTATATGTGTCTCCCTCTGTTTGTGTGTGCCTCTCTATATGTGTCTCTCTCTGTCTGTGTGTGTCTCTCTCTGTGTCTCTCTCTGTCTCTCTCTGTTTGTGTGTGCCTCTCTGTGTGTCTCTCTCTGTCTCTCTCCGTTTGTGTGTGCCTCTCTATGTGTGTCTCTCTCTGTGTCTCTCTCTGTCTCTCTCCGTTTGTGTGTGCCTCTATATGTGTGTCTCTCTCTGTCTGTGTATGTCTATCTGTCTCTCTCCGTTTGTGTGTGCCTCTGTATGTGTGTCTCTCTCTGTTTGTGTATGTCTATCTCTCTGTGTCTTTCTCCATTTGTGTGTGCCTCTCTGTGTGTTTCTCTCTCTGTCTGTGTATGTCTATCTCTCTGTGTCTCTCTCCATTTGTGTGTGCCTCTCTGTGTGTGTCTCTCTCTGTCTGTGTATGTCTATCTCTCTGTCTCTCTCTCCAGTTGTGTGTGCCTCTCTGTGTGTGTCTCTCTCTGTCTGTGTATGTCTATCTCTCTGTCTCTCTCCATTTGTGTGTGCCTCTCTGTGTGTGTCTCACTCTGTCTGTGTATGTCTATCTCTCTGTCTCTCTCTTTTTGTGTGTGCCTCTCTATATGTGTCTCTCTCTGTCTGTGTGCGTCTCTCTCTGTGTCTCTCTCTTTCTCTCTCCATTTGTGTGTGCCTCTCTATGTCTCTGTCTGTGTATGTGTATGTCTATCTCTCTGTCTGTCTCTGTTTGTGTGTGCCTCTCTATATGTGTCTCTCTCTGTCTCTCTCCATTTGTGCGTGCCTCTCTATGTGTCTCTCTCTCTGTGTCTCTCTCTGTTTGTGTGTGTCTCTCTATGTATGTCTGTCTCTGTTTGTGTGTGCCTCTCCATGTGTATCTCTCCCTCTGTCTGTCTCTGTGTGTGTCTCTCTATATGTGTGTCTCTGTCTGTGTGCGTCTCTCTCTGTGTCTCTCTCTGTCTTTCTCTGTTTGTGTGTGCCTCTCTATATGTGTCTCTCTGTCTGTGTGCATCTCTCTCTGTCTCCCTCTGTCTCTCTCTGTTTTTGTGTGCCTCTCTATATGTGTCTCTCTCTGTCTGTGTGCGTCTCTCTCTGTGTCTCTCTCTGTCTCTCTCTGTGTGTGCCTCTCTATATGTGTCTCTCTCTGTCTGTGTGTGTCTCTCTGTGTCTCTCTCTGTTTGTGCGTGCCTCTCAATATGTGTCTCTCTCTGTCTCTCTCTGTTTGTGTGTGCCTCTCTATGTGTGTCTGTCTCTGTTTGTGTGTGACTCTCCATGTGTGTCTCTCTCTCTGTCTGTCTCTGTTTGTGTGTGACTCTCCATGTGTGTCTCTCTCTCTGTCTGTCTCTGTGTGTGCCTCTCTATATGTGTGTCTCTGTCTGTGTGCGTCTCTCTCTATGTCTCTCTCTGTTTGTGTGTGCCTCTCTATATGTGTCTCTCTCTGTCTCTGTGTGTGTCTCTCTCTGTGTCTCTCTGTTTGTGCGTTCCTCTCAATATGTGTCTCTCTCTGTCTCTCTCTGTCTCTGTGTGTGCCTCTCTATATGTGTCTGTCTCTGTTTGTGTGTGCCTCTCTCTCTGTCTGCATGCATCTCTCTCTCTGTTTGTGTGTGCCTCTCGATATGTGTCTCTCTCTGTGTCTCTCTCTATCTCTCTCCGTTTGTGTGTGCCTCTCTATGTGTGTCTTTCTCTGTGTCTCTGTCTGTCTGTGTATGTCAATCTCTCTGTCTCTCTGTTTGTGTGTGCCTCTCTATGTGTGTCTCTCTCTGTGTCTCTCTCTGTTTGTGTGTGCCTCTCTATGTGTGTCTGTCTCTGTTTGTGCGTGCCTCTCAATATGTGTCTCTCTGTCTCTCTCTATCTTTCTCCGTTTGTGTGTGCCTCTCTATGTGTGTCTCTCTCTGTGTCTCTCTCTGTCTGTGTATGTCTGTCTCTCTGTTTGTGTGTGCCTCTCTATGTGTGTCTCTCTCTGTGTCTCTCTCTGTCTGTGTATGTCAATCTCTCTGTCTCTCTGTTTGTGTGTGCCTCTCAATATGTGTCTCTCTCTGTGTCTCTCTCTATCTCTCTCCGTTTGTGTGTGCCTCTCTATGTGTGTCTCTCTCTGTGTCTCTCTCTGTCTGTGTATGTCAATCTCTCTGTCTCTCTGTTTGTGTGTGCCTCTCTATGTGTGTCTCTCTCTGTGTCTCTCTCTGTCTGTGTATGTCTATCTCTCTGTTTGTGTGTGCCTCTGTATGTGTGTCTGTCTCTCTTTGTGCGTGCCTCTCAATATGTGTCTCTCTCTGTCTCTCTCTGTTTGTGTGTGCCTCTCCATGTGTGTCTCTCTCTCTGTCTGTCTCTGTGTGTGCCTCTCTATGTGTGTCTCTCTCTGTGTCTCTCTCTCTGTCTGTGTATGTCTATCTCTCTGTTTGTGTGTGCCTCTGTATGTGTGTCTGTCTCTGTTTGTGCGTGCCTCTCAATATGTGTCTCTCTCTGTCTCTCTCTGTTTGTGTGTGCCTCTCCATGTGTGTCTCTCTCTCTGTCTGTCTCTGTGTGTGCCTCTCTATGTGTGTCTCTCTCTGTGTCTCTCTCTGTCTGTGTATGTCTATCTCTCTGTCTCTCTGTTTGTGTGTGCCTCTCTATGTATGTCTCTCTGTGTGTCTCTCTCTGTCTGTGTATGTCTATCTCTCTGTCTCTCTGTTTGTGTGTGCCTCTCTATATGCATCTCTCTCTGTTTGTGTGCGTCTCTCTCTGTCTCTCTCTCTGTGTCTCTATATTTTGCATCACGTTTTACCAAAATTGGAGCAAGTTTGACTTTTGACCCCTGTACTAAATGAAACTGACCTTTGTCAACATTCTTGCTGTTTTTATCCCTGTTTGCTGTTTATTCAGCCACAGATAGTCCAAACTATACCTTTTTGGAATCTTTATGATCAGGCAAATAATAATACAATAACATGCTTTTGGGGGGTGGTATGCATTTTCAGAGGCCCGACGTTCACGCCCAGTCGCCCAAAATCACCGATATTCACCTGAGTTAGACAAAGGCGAATATCGGTGATTTTGGGCGACTGGCTATGAACGAACGGACTCAGAAAATGCATACCGCACGACACCAGTATGTTATTTGCATTATCATCACTTACTGAGATACACTACACGTAACGCGTACATAAAAAGTTGGCTCACTTTAACTTTTGTCTTGTCGGCTGGTGCGCACTGCTCTCCAAATTTGGCAGCGTCCCCTCATCAAGCTGGCTGCTTTGGCTGCTGTTCATTGTTGGATTATCCATAAGAAAATCATCCATATTGGGAGCAACATGCACTTCTCAACTTTTTAGCTTCTCCTCTGCAGACAGTTCTTGGGCTACGCGCGCTATGATGTCATTTGTTTATGCACAGTGGGCGGGTATGCCGATACTTGTTCACTACTGCGGGGGGGTATAGCCACGTAGCATCGACGTAAATCTACGCTACTGGCCTAGCAACACCTCGGTAAAGTCATAATAATGTGGAATTTTTTCAATACGATTGGAGCATCTTTTAATTTTGACCTCTGTGTAATTCTTCAGTTGACCCCCTACCTGACCACCGATTGAAAAGTCAAGTGGCCAATCATTTTTTTTTCCAAAAGAGGCGTGTCTAAGGAGTGTTTCTGCCAAATTTGATGCTTTTATCACCGCACATATGCACAGCGCACCGAGGTCCACGCAGCCTTTACGTAAGTACAAAATAAGTTACTGTCTCTCAGTTCACCTAAGGGCCCTGTCCCACTGGCGTTTAGGAGGATTTGCGTATGGATTGCACACAAAATTGGCCCATATTCGCCAAACATCAGCAATATCCGTGTAACATGCCTGTATGAGTCGGCCGTCATCCGAACACGTCCGTGATCATCCGCAGAGGCACGCATGTCCACAGCCAGGATTTTTGAGCTGTTCAAAAATCTGGATGCGGATGAGATCCGCCTTACATACTCCATACATACTCAATTCATACACAATACATACTCACTCTATGCGCTGTATGTCTGCCGTTAACCGCTGATATCCGCAACTGACGGGGATTTGCGGCTTGGCAGTGGACTGGGACAGTGTGTAAAACAGATATATATCGTGCCCATCATGTCCACATCACAAACTAAAATATGTTGTAGCGAATGCATACAGATCGGCCATGAATAAAGTGTTTTTATTACATCTGCTTTGCAGCTGATTTGTGGACAATCTGTGAATGCATAACAAACACGTCACGTAAACCCAAAGTACTATATGTGGCAGAAAGCGACATACCTGCCAGTCAGTGCCGGTCCGGCTGTGTAGATCCACAAAGACATAGCTGCTGCAATCCAGGACTTTTATTTAACACCAACAAAAGGAAGAGTTGCTGTTTAGCCACAACTCACGCTGAAGTCTGTTTTCTGTGACACTCTCAAAAAAAAAAAACAACACAGTCTCACACCCCAAGCAGCTTTCCCCCTCCCGCTCCCCAAACTCATAAACAGTTAACCCTCGCATGACAACATGAACATTAACTCTGTGATCATCTTGTCCAAGTCCAGCAAAGGCTCCAGGGGCTGTATTGTTGGTGTGAATAGTGATGCCGACGGTCTGAGTGCGCTTATTTTATGACCACAATGCTGATGCCGTGCATGCTTAACACGTGCGCGATGCATTCATAATACACCCGTAATACTGCCGTGATAATATCAATGTGTTGGATCAGTTTCCTCACTACATGCATTATATAACTGTGATTGTTCGTCATATATTCGCTATATATTATTAATACATCTATAATTCATACTGGGACATTTGTCATTTTTGGCCATTTTTGTTGCGGACGACAACGAACACCCGCAATTTGTATACTCAATTCATGCGCAATTAATCCTCTCCCCAGTGGGACAGAGCCCTAAACGTGATTTCAACTTGACCTCACCTGATCCCTGCTCTCTTTCCTTCTTTTCTTTTTTCTGCCTGTCTCTGCACCTGTTGTGGTTCCACCCAGCAGCCCGTGTGGCCATGGTTTTTTTTAGTCATATTCTCTGCATAGGTTTGTGTGTTCAAATCAAATCAATTTTATTTATATAGCGCCAAATCACAACAAACAGTTGCCCCAAGGCGCCTTATATTGTAAGGCAAGGCCATACAATAATTATGGAAAAACTCCAATGGTCAAAACGACCCCCTGTGAGCAAGCACTTGGCAACACTGGGAAGGAAAAACTCCCTTTTAACAGGAGGAAACCTCCAGCAGAACCAGGCTCAGGGAGGGGCAGTCTTCTGCTGGGACTGGTTGGGGCTGAGGGAGAGAATCAGGAAAAAGACATGCTGTGGAGGGGAGCAGAGATCAATCACTAATGATTAAATGCAGAGTGGTGCATACAGAGCAAAAAGAGAAAGAAACACTCAGTGCATCATGGGAACCCCCCAGCAGTCTAACTCTATAGTAGCATAACTAAGGGATGGTTCAGGGTCACCTGATCCAGCCCTAACTATAAGCTTTAGCAAAAATGAAAGTTTTAAGCCTAATCTTAAAAGTAGAGAGGGTGTCTGTCTCCCTGATCTGAATTGGGAGCTGGTTCCACAGGAGAGGAGCCTGAAAGCTGAAGGCTCTGCCTCCCATTCTACTCTTACAAATGTTAGGAACTACAAGTAAGCCTGCAGTCTGAGAGCGAAGCGCTCTATTGGGGTGATATGGTACTATGAGGTCCCTAAGATAAGATGGGACCTGATTATTCAAAACCTTATAAGTAAGAAGAAGAATTTTAAATTCTATTCTGGAATTAACAGGAAGCCAATGAAGAGAGGCCAATATGGGTGAGATATGCTCTCTCCTTCTAGTCCCCGTTAGTACTCTAGCTGCAGCATTTTGAATTAACTGAAGGCTTTTCAGGGAACTTTTAGGACAACCTGATAATAATGAATTAAAATAGTCCAGCCTAGAGGAAATAAATGCATGAATTAGTTTTTCAGCATCACTCTGAGACAAGACCTTTCTGATTTTAGAGATATTGCGCAAATGCAAAAAAGCAGTCCTACATATTTGTTTAATATGCGCATTGAATGACATATCCTGATCAAAAATGACTCCAAGATTTCTGACAGTATTACTAGAGATCAGGGTAATGCCATCCAGAGTAAGGATCTGGTTAGACACCATGTTTCTAAGATTTGTGGGGCCAAGTACAATAACTTCAGTTTTATCTGAGTTTAAAAGCAGGAAATTAGAGGTCATCCATGTCTTTATGTCTGTAAGACATTCCTGCAGTTTAACTAACTGGTGTGTGTCCTCTGGCTTCATGGATAGATAAAGCTGGGTATCATCTGCGTAACAATGAAAATTTAAGCAATGCCGTCTAATAATGCTGCCTAAGGGAAACATGTATAAAGTGAATAAAATTGGTCCTAGCACAGAACCTTGTGGAACTCCATAATTAACCTTAGTCTGTGAAGAAGATTCCCCATTTACATGAACAAATTGTAATCTATTAGATAAATATGATTCAAACCACCGCAGCGCAGTGCCTTTAATACCTATGGCATGCTCTAATCTCTGTAATAAAATTTTATGGTCAACAGTATCAAAAGCAGCACTGAGGTCTAACAGAACAAGCACAGAGATGAGTCCAGTCTGAGGCCATAAGAAGATCATTTGTAACCTTCACTAATGCTGTTTCTGTACTATGATGAATTCTAAAACCTGACTGAAACTCTTCAAATAGACCATTCCTCTGCAGATGATCAGTTAGCTGTTTTACAACTACCCTTTCAAGAATTTTTGAGAGAAAAGGAAGGTTGGAGATTGGCCTATAATTAGCTAAGATAGCTGGGTCAAGTGATGGCTTTTTAAGTAATGGTTTAATTACTGCCACCTTAAAAGCCTGTGGTACATAGCCAACTAACAAAGATAGATTGATCATATTTAAGATCAAAGCATTAATTAATGGTAGGGCTTCCTTGAGCAGCCTGGTAAATCAGAAGTGCCTGACTCCGTGGTATAACTCACAAACTCGTAGCTTAAAGCAGATAACCCGTAAGTTGGAGAGGAAATGGCATCTCACTAATTTAGAAGATCTTCACTTAGCCTGGAAAAAGAGTCTGTTGCTCTATAAAAAAGCCCTCCGTAAAGCTAGGACATCTTTCTACTCATCACTAATTGAAGAAAATAAGAACAACCCCAGGTTTCTTTTCAGCACTGTAGCCAGGCTGACAAAGAGTCAGAGCTCTATTGAGCTGAGTATTCCATTAACTTTAACTAGTAATGACTTCATGACTTTCTTTGCTAACAAAATTTTAACTATTAGAGAAAAAATTACTCATAACCATCCCAAAGACGTATCGTTATCTTTGGCTGCTTTCAGTGATGCCGGTATTTGGTTAGACTCTTTCTCTCAGATTGTTCTGTCTGAGTTATTTTCATTAGTTACTTCATCCAAACCATCAACATGTCTATCAGACCCCATTCCTACCAGGCTGCTCAAGGAAGCCCTACCATTATTTGCATTTACGCAATATCTCTAAAATTAGAAAGGTCTTGTCTCAGAGTGATGCTGAAAAACTAATTCATGCATTTATTTCCTCTAGGCTGGACTATTGTAATTCATTATTATCAGGTTGTCCTAAAAGTTCCCTAAAAAGCCTTCAGTTAATTCAAAATGCTGCAGCTAGAGTACTAACGGGGACTAGAAGGAGAGAGCATATCTCACCCATATTGGCCTCTCTTCATTGGCTTCCTGTTAATTCTAGAATAGAATTTAAAATTCTTCTTCTTACTTATAAGGTTTTGAATAATCAGGTCCCATCTTATCATGAAGTCATTACTAGTTAAAGTTAAAGGAATACTCGGCTCAATAGAGCTCTGACTCTTTGTCAGCCTGGCTACAGTGCTGAAAAGAAACCTGGGGTTGTTCTTATTTTCTTCAATTAGTGATGAGTAGTAAGATGTCCTAGCTTTACTGAGGGCTTTTTTATAGAGCAACAGACTCTTTTTCCAGGCTAAGTGAAGATCTTCTAAATTAGTGAGACACCATTTCCTCTCCAACTTACGGGTTATCTGTTTTAAGCTGCGAGTTTGTGAGTTATACCACGGAGTCAGGCACTTCTGATTTAAAGCTCTCTTTTTCAGAGGAGCTACAGCATCCAAAGTTGTCTTCAATGAGGATGTAAAACTATTGACGAGATACTCTATCTCACTTACAGAGTTTAGGTAGCTACTCTGCACTGTGTTGGTATATGGCATTAGAGAACACAAAGAAGGTATCATATCCTTAAATCTAGTTACAGCGCTTTCTGAAAGACTTCTAGTGTAATGAAACTTATTCCCCACTGCTGGGTAGTCCATCAGAGTAAATGTAAATGTTATTAAGAAATGATCAGACAGAAGGGAGTTTTCAGGGAATACTGTTGTCTTCAATTTCCATACCATAAGTCAGAACAAGATCTAAGATATGATTAAAGTGGTGGGTGGACTCATTTACTTTTTGAGCAAAGCCAATAGAGTCTAATAATAGATTAAATGCAGTGTTGAGGCTGTCATTCTCAGCATCTGTGTGGATGTTAAAATCGCCCACTATAATTATCTTATCTGAGCTAAGCACTAAGTCAGACAAAAGGTCTGAAAATTCACAGAGAAACTCACAGTAACGACCAGGAGGACGATAGATAATAACAAATAAAACTGTTTTTTGGGACTTCCAATTTGGATGGACAAGACTAAGAGTCATGCTTTCAAATGAATTAAAGCTCTGTCTGGGTTTTTGATAAATTAATAAGCTGGAATGGAAGATTGGTGCTAATCCTCCGCCTCAGCCCGTGCTATGAGCATTCTGACAGTTAGTGTGACTCAGGGGTGTTGACTCATTTAAACTAACATATTCATCCTGCTGTAACCAGGTTTCTGTAAGGCAGAATAAATCAATATGTTGATCAATTATTATATAATTTACTAACAGGGACTTAGAAGAGAGAGACCTAATGTTTAATAGACCACATTTAACTGTTTTAGTCTGTGGTGCAGTTGAAGGTGCTATACAAGGGCTGTCAATAAAGTATAGGTCCTTTTTATTTTTTTCAAAAACTATATGGATTTCATTCATATGTTTTTACGTCAGACATGCTTCAACCCTCGTGCGCATGCGTGAGTTTTTCCACGCCTGTCGGTGACGTCATTCGCCTGTGAGCACTCCTTGTGGGAGGAGTCGTCCAGCCCCTCGTCGGAATTCCTTTGTCTGAGAAGTTGCTGAGAGACTGGTGCTTTGTTTGATCAAAATTTTTTCTAAACCTGTGATGCACATCGAAGTGCACACGGTTCGAAAAATTAAGCTGGTTTTCGGTGAAAATTTTAACGGCTGATGAGAGATTTTGAGGTGATACTGTCGCTTTAAGGACTTCCCACGGAGCGGGACGTCATGCAGCGCTCCCAGGCGCCGTCGTCAGCGTGTTTCAAGTTGAAAACCTCCACATTTCAGACTCTATTGATCCAGGACGTCGTGAGAGAACAGAGAAGTTTCAGAAGAAGTCGGTTTCAGCATTTTATCCGGATATTCCACTGTTAAAGGAGATTTTTTTAATGAAAGACATGCGGACGGGTCCGTGCGTCGGGACGCAGCCGGTGCGGTGTGGCGGCACAGGAAAAACACCTCCGTGTTGATAACCATTTGTAAAATCCAGGCGGCATTTGATGGCTTTCAGTGGAGTGAGTATATGAGAAATTGTTTAACAGCTGGACATGTTCCAACTTGTCCTTAAGGCTTCCAACAGAGGTGTTTTTCCTGTGGCGGAGCGTCACAGCGGCTGCGAGCCGACGCTGCAATCCGCCCACACGTCTTTCATTAAAAAAATCTCCTTTAACAGTGGAATATCCAGATAAAATGCTGAAACCGACTTCTTTCTGAAACGTCTCTGTTCTCTCACGACGTCCTGGATCAATAGAGCCTGAAATGTGGAGGTTTTCAGCTTGAAACAGGCTGACGACGGCGCCTGGGAGCGCTGCGTGACGTCTCGCTCCGTGGGAAGTCCTTAAAGCGACAGTATCACCTCAAAATCTCTCATCGGTCGTTAAAATTTTCACCAAAAACCAGCTTAATTTTTTGAACCGTGTCCACTTCGATGTGTCTCACAGGTTTAGAAAAAATTTTGATCAAACAAAGCGCCAGTCTCTCAGCAACGTCTCAGACAAAGGAATTCCGACGAGGGGCTGGACGACTCCTCCCACAAGGAGTGCTCACAGGCGAATGACGTCACCGACAGGCGTGGAAAAACTCACGCATGCGCACGAGGGTTGAAGCATGTCTGACATAAAAACATATGAATGAAATCCATATAGTTTTTGAAAAAAATAAAAAGGACCTATACTTTATTGACAGACCTCGTATTATTTTTTCTTTTTGAATTTTTATGCTTAAATAGATTTTTACTGGTTGTTGGTGGTCTGGGAGCAGGCACCGTCTCTACGGGGATGGGGTAATGAGGGGATGGCAGGGGGAGAGAAGCTGCAGAGAGGTGTGTAAGACTACAACTCTGCTTCCTGGTCCCAACCCTGGATAGTCACGGTTTGGAGGATTTAAGAAAATTGGCCAGATTTCTAGAAATGAGAGCTGCTCCATCCAAAGTGGGATGGATGCCGTCTCTCCTAACAAGACCAGGTTTTCCCCAGAAGCTTTGCCAGTTATCTATGAAGCCCACCTCATTTTTTGGACACCACTCAGACAGCCAGCAATTCAGGGAGAACATGCGGCTAAACATGTCACTCCCGGTCCGACTGGGGAGTGGCCCAGAGAAAACTACAGAGTCCGACATTGTTTTTGCAAAGTTACACACCGATTCAATGTTAATTTTAGTGACCTCCGATTGGCGTAACCGGGTGTCATTACTGCCGACGTGAATTACAATCTTACCAAATTTACACTTAGCCTTAGTTTCAAATTTCCTTCAATGTCACCTGCTCTGGCCCCCGGACGACATTTGACTATGGTTGCTGGTGTCGCTAACTTCACATTTCTCAAAACAGAGTCGCCAATAACCAGAGTTTAACCCTCGGTGGGTGTGTCGCCGAGTGGGGAAAACGGTTAGAGATGTGAACGGGTTGGCGGTGTACAGGGGGCTTCTGTTTAGGACTACGCTTCCTCTTCACAGTCACCCAGTCGGCCTGCTTTCCCGGCTGCTCGGGATCTGCTGGAAGGGAACTAATGGCGGCTAAGCTACCTTGGTCCACACCGACTACAGGGGCCTGGCTAGCTGTAGGATTTTCCACGGTGCGGAGCTGAGTCTCCAATTCACCCAGCCTGGCCTCCAAAGCTACGAATAAGCTACACTTATTACAAGTACCATTACTGCTAAAGGAGGCCGAGGAATAACTAAACATTTCACACCCAGAACAGAAAAGTGCGGGAGAGACAGGAGAAGCCGCCCTGCTAAATCGGCTAAGAGCTAGTAGCTGCGCTAAGCTAGCGGATTCCTAAAAACACACAGTGAATAATGTGTAAATAATTTAGAGGTGATTCAGCAGAGGGAGTGCTTTAGTTAAGGCACGTAAAGATTACACTGGGAAACAAATTGTTATCTAGTTAACTAGATCAATCTAACTGCACAGATTAAACAACTAACAGATACAGAAAAACACCGCTGTGCTCTAGAACAGGAAGTGATACAATACCGCAGTGAGAGCCAACCACCTGTTGGTGTGTGGGCCCCCCGTGTTCCACCCTTGCGTCCTCACCTGTCAGTCTTGTGTGTCTGTTGCACTCCTTCACATGTTTGGCTTGCACATTGCTGTTCTGCTTTGGTTTTGGTGTTATTTTTTCTTATAGTCTTATAGTTTTCTGATCACCTCCTCGTGTTATTATGCACTTTATCTCTCCCGAGTTCTATGTGGTTTTGTGATTTCTCCTCCTTTTCAGTTATTGTACTTTGTTTTCCTTCCATCCTTTTATTCCTTTTTTATTGTGTTAATTATTCTTACACTGGGTTGTGTGTTCAGTTATGTCGTCTCCCCACACGTTGCTCCTCCCATGTGAGTCTGACATTTTCTGTCACCCACCTGTTGTCCATTTCACCTGCTGTATTTGAGGACTTTCTTGTTTGATTCCCATCTCGTTGCATTTGCTCCCTGTGTGTGTTCCTCTCAGACTTGCTCTTGTTTTTACTCTTTGGTGTTATAATTCTTATTTTAAATTTTACTTTTGTCCACATTTTATTTTAGTTGTACATATATTTAAATAATTTATTTTGTTAAATTTCATTACCTTTTATTTGGCTAACAATTACTCGCACCTCGGAAAAGCACCTTTTGGAGTTGCACTCAAATCTTGTTGCAATGTAAATTACAACAACAATAAAGGCGATTCTGATTCTCTTTCTGTCTCTCTGTCTGTCTCTGTTTCTCTGTCTCTCTGCTTTTCATCCTTTAAGGTGCCACTTTAATGAGGAGCTCTTTATTTTACATGGATATGTGGTCTTACTGTGGACAGACTTGTGTATTTGTATAAGCAGTATATTCCATTACACACTGAATAGACGTCTCTATAATCAGTGGCCACAGATCAATATTTACTTTAATTTTCATGCACATTCTGAACTCTCTTATTCCGGTTAAGGGTCACGGGGAGTGGAACCTGTCCCAGTGGTCACTGGGTGAGAGGTGGGTTTACCCTGGACAGGACCCCGGATACAGACAACAGTTATCAGTTCAAAGTCACCTAAAACCTGCATGTTTTTGGATGTGGGAGGAAGCTGGAGCACCCGGAGTGAACCCACACAAACACGGGGAGAACATGCAAACTCCACACGGAAAGAATACAGGTGGGAATCAATCCCATGACCTTCTCGCTGTGAGGCAACAGTGTTAACTAGGGATGCACCAATACCACTTTTTTCCAGACCGAGTACAAGTACGAGTACTTACATTTGTGTACTCATCAACAGTGAGTACCACTAGGAATACTTAATGATACCATGACAGTTTTGTGATGACTTTGAAAACATGTTTTATTCATCAGTTGTTCTTTACTCTTTGACTGTAACTGCTCCCAGTATCATTAGCTTTGTTTTTATTTAGTAACTTTACTTTTTGACTCCAACAAATTGTCCTTTGACATTGACCGTGTGCTTCTGAACAAACATGACGCTGACAGACATCTGACTGAAATGGAAGCTGTAAAATCTACAACACCAGAAAATGAACTGAAACTGTCCATCACTAACTTTATTTATGTCTGTGAGGACTAAAAGCCTTTTTTGAAAATGTGAGGGCAGATTCTTTTTGATGAAAAGCAGCTTCCGTGTGTTATCAACAGTGAGCCTGTTTCTGATTTTATCTGCAACACTGAGCTAAACAGTTTTCACTCTCCAGACTATCTTTTAACATTTAATTAATTAATACAGGTAACATACACAAATACAAACCATAAATGTTTTTTTTCCCCAAAGGTGAAACATGTAATATTGCAGGAGCACAGCTTCGCGCGCACATGCACACACACTGTCACGTGGCATCTCTGCAACACACTGAGGTCAATCAGAGTAATTTTAACATTGTTCTATTTCTTTTTTTTTTTTTTTTTTTTTTGTGGTTCATGGGTACCACAAAAAAATTTGTGGTTAATTTCCTCACGTTCATACAGAATCACCCGTTGCCTGTAGTAAATGAGCCGTTAATGTGGCGCAGTGACTCAACTTCTGGAGCAAATTGCAGCTCGAGGAGGTGAGCCGAGGGTCCAAACGCAGCGCAAACGGATTACACCTGTAGTGGACCGAGACGGTCTTTCATCGGCCTGAACATCCACGCCAAGGGCTGAAACTCAGCAACCTGATGGACAACCTCCACCACTGACACCCTGATCTGAGTCCTGACGGAGGAACAGGCGCAAAGTGCCGAAATCAGAAAGGAATGTTTGTTGTTGTTTTCCAAACTCGGGAGGCTTTTTGTGGATAATTTTTCTTCAGGATCATGTGATGATGAATTCCACTGAAACAGGTAAGACTTTTTATTTACTCTGTGTGAATTTACTCTGCATGATGGACTCCAGCTTTCAGCCAATCAATGGACAGCATTAAAGGACGTATTTGACTTATGAGTAAATTACACGAAAGCCTGTAAAAATCCATAAATTAGCTGCATCACTGTTTAAACCACAGTGTTCAAAACGTATGAAACAAGTAGCGGCTTATAGTCTGGAAATTAGAGTGTGCACGTGAAAATCCCACACTGAGGTCAACGTCATGCTGCTGTAAAGGGGTCGCGGCTCACGGAGTATCAGAGACGTTTTATGATTACAAGTAAATGAATACAGGATCAGACCGATACCCGATACTGGTATCAGGATCAGTGCTAACCACTGATTTACCGTGGCACCTGTTTGCATGTGTGAATTCATTTGTTGATTTGTTTTTGAGTCAGATTTTGTAAAACTGTTTTACGTTGCACTCTGAACGTGTGGCTTTGGATCATTTGGATGATGGTGGCAGATGTTCACTGGGAGGTGCAGAAATAAAGGAGGGCAGGGCTTATGTCCAAATGTCTCGGGGTCCTTTGTGTGTCACCTTTACCCTCTGAACATGTCATCCATCTTCCTGCCCCAGGCCACGCCCACTGTCTGTGTCTTCACCTGCCTCCACTCTGATTATAACACTGTTTCATAAATACATCCTGAGCCCTAAGGTGAAGGTCAAAGGTCATTCCTCATGCCCTTCCAACATCCACCCCCCCGGTGTCATCCTCCTGTCTTTATCCTGACAATGGCAGGGACAAAGGTCACCCTTTTCCATAAACATCACTGCTGAAAAATCTCAGCACATTGACTTTCAGTCAATTTCGAAAAATCCATCTGAATAATGATGAAGAATTACAACTTACAACTCCAATTCAGTGAAGTTGGGATGTTGTGTAAAATGTAAATAAAAACAGAATACAATCCTCTTCAACCTATATTCAATTGAATACACCACAAAGACAAGATATTTAATGTTCAAACTGATAAACTTTATTGTTTTTGTGCAAATATTTGCTCATTTTGAAATCGATGCCTGCAACACGTTTCTAAAAAGCTGGGACAGTGGTATGTTTACCACTGTGTTACATCACCTTTCCTTCTAACAACACTCAATAAGCGTTTGGGAACTGAGGACATTAATTGTTGAAGCTTTGTAGGTTGAATTCTTTCCCATTCTTGCTTGATGTACGACTTCAGTTGTTCAACAGTCCGGGGTCTCCGTTGTCGTATTTTGCACTTCATAATGCGCCACACATTTTCAATAGGCGACAGGTCTGGACTGCAGGCAGGCCAGTCTAGTACCTTCACTCTTTTACTATGAAGCCACGCTGTTGTAACACGTGCAGAATGTGGCTCGGCATTGTCTTGCTGAAATAAGCAGGGACGTCCCTGAAAAAGACGTTCCTTGGATGGCAGCATGTGTTGCTCCAAAACCTGGATGTACCTTTCAGTATTGATGGTGCCATGACAGATGTGTAAGTTGTCCGTGCCATGGGCACTAACACACCCCCATACCATCACAGATGCTGGCTTTTGAACTTTGAGCTGGTAACAATCTGGATGGTCTTTTTCCTCTTTTGTCCAGAGGACACGGCGTCCATGATTTCCAAAAACAATTTGAAATGTGGACTCATCAGACCACAGCACACTTTACCACTTTGTGTCTGTCCATTTCAAATGAGCTCGGGCCCAGAGAAGGCGGTGGTGTTTCTGGATGTTGTTGATGTTTGGCTTTCACTTTGCATGTGTAACAGAGGCCAGCAGGTGTCGCTGTGCAGATGTAGTTAGTAAACCTCACTCCCAACAGCTCAAAAGGATTCTCTGGTCACAAGGCCAGAGCCCTGGGTTTTAGCCTTCTGGTTAGAGAGTCTGACTCCCATGCCGGAGCTCGTGAGTTCGCGTCCCGAGGGGAGCAAATGGACGGAGTCATAACAACAACAATGCAGAGTGCAGCCGCTACACATGGTAGAGTTTTAACTTGCACTTGTAGATGTAGTGACGAACTGTGTTAACTGACAATGGTTTTCTGAAGTGTTCCTGAGCCCATTCGGTAAGATCCTTTACACAATGATGTCGGTTTTTAATGCAGTGCTACCTGAGGGATCAAAGGTCACAGGCAACAGTGCTGGTTTTCGGCCTTGCCGCTTACATGTAGAAAGTTCTCCAGATTCTCTGAATCTCACTCAACAAAAATATAAACGCAACACTTTTGGTTTTGCTCCCATTTTGTATGAGATGAACTCAAAGATCTAAAACTTTTTCCACATACACAATATCACCATTTCCCTCAAATATTGTTCACAAACCAGTCTAAATCTGTGAGAGTGAGCACTTCTCCTTTGCTGAGATAATCCATCCCACCTCACAGGTGTGCCATATCAAGATGCTGATTAGACACCATGATTAGTGCACAGGTGTGCCTTAGACTGCTCACAATAAAAGGCCGCTCTGAAAGGTGCAGTTTTATCACACAGCACAATGCCACAGATGTCG
This sequence comes from Thalassophryne amazonica, assembly GCF_902500255.1. Taxonomy (NCBI): domain Eukaryota; kingdom Metazoa; phylum Chordata; class Actinopteri; order Batrachoidiformes; family Batrachoididae; genus Thalassophryne; species Thalassophryne amazonica. The sequence continues at coordinate 4,336,683 of NC_047122.1, forward strand.
CAAGATTTGAGGGAGCATGCATTTGGCATGCTGACAGCAGGAATGTCAACCAGAGCTGTTGCTCGTGTATTGAATGTTCATTTCTCTACCATAAGCCGTCTCCAAAGGCGTTTCAGAGAATTTGGCAGTACATCCAACCAGCCTCACAACCGCAGACCACGTGTAACCACACCGGCCCAGGGCCTCCACATCCAGCATGTTCACCTCCAAGATCGTCTGAGACCAGCCACTCGGACAGCTGCTGAAACAATCGGTTTGCATAACCAAAGAATTTCTGCACAAACTGTCAGAAACCGTCTCAGGGAAGCTCATCTGCATGCTCGTCGTCCTCATCGGGGTCTCGACCTGACTCCAGTTTGTCGTCATAACCGACTTGAGTGGGCAAATGCCCACATTCGCTGGCGTTTGGCACGTTGGAGAGGTGTTCTCTTCATGGATGAATCCCGGTTCACACTGTCCAGGGCAGATGGCAGACAGCGTGTGTGGCGTCGTGTGGGTGAGCGGTTTTCTGATGTCAATATTGTGGATCGAGTGGCCCATGGTGGCAGTGGGGTTATGGTATGGGCAGGCGTCTGTTATGGACGAAGAACACAGGTGCATTTTATTGATGGCATTTTGAATGCACAGAGATACCGTGACGAGATCCTGAGGCCCATTGTTGTGCCATACATCCAAGAACATCACCTCATGTTGCAGCAGGATAATGCACGGCCCCATGTTGCAAGGATCTGTACACAATTCTTGGAAGCTGAAAATGTCCCAGTTCTTGCATGGCCGGCATACTCACCGGACATGTCACCCATTGAGCATGTTTGGGATGCTCTGGACCGGCGTATACGACAGCATGTACCAGTTCCTGCCAATATCCAGCAACTTCGCACAGCCATTGAAGAGGAGTGGACCAACATTCCACAGGCCACAATTGACAACCTGATCAACTCTATGCGAAGGAGATGTGTTGCACTGCATGAGGCAAATGTGGTCACACCAGATACTGACTGGTATCCCCCCCAATAAAACAAAACTGCACCTTTCAGAGTGGCCTTTTATTGTGGGCAGTCTAAGGCACACCTGTGCACTAATCATGGTGTCTAATCAGCATCTTGATATGGCACACCTGTGAGGTGGGATGGATTATCTCAGCAAAGGAGAAGTGCTCACTATCACAGATTTAGACTGGTTTGTGAACAATATTTGAGGGAAATGGTGATATTGTGTATGTGGAAAAAGTTTTAGATCTTTGAGTTCATCTCATACAAAATGGGAGCAAAACCAAAAGTGTTGCGTTTATATTTTTGTTGAGTATATTATGGATGGTAGATGATGGAATCCCTAAATTCCTTGCAACTGAATGTTGAGAAACATTGTTCTTAAACTGTTGGACTATTTTTTCATGTAGTTGTTCACAAAGTGGTGATCCTCACCCCATCGTTGCTTGTCAATGGCTGAGCCTTTTGGGGATGCTCCTTTTATACCCAATCATGAATGAATTTATCCCTCTCTGTCGAGCTAGTTAAAGGCTAACCTGGCCTACATGTCGCTGCAGCCACTAGCCCCAAGCTCTCTTTAGCCGGGGCTAGTGGCTGCAGCGACATGTAGGCCAGGCTAGCCTTTAACCTATATCTCTTTAGCCTATATCCTTTCACTAAGGCACTTATATCATGTCTCCATATACATTTCAGTACGCTTTAACTTTTTCTTGCTCTTTTTTAAATATTATTATATTAGTGATAAAAAATGTAGTGGGGTACAATTAGTTAACCCTAACAGCTAACGTTAACTTATCTAGCCGGTTGCAGCACCGCTTATCATAGCTAACATGACAAACGGTGGGTGCTTATCATGTTAGCTATGATACACATACTGTATATCTATTCTTCGGCCTTCGGCCTCAGGGTGTATGGTTTTCTGAAGGGTGCAAAAAGCCATATTCAATTGTTATGGGCTTCACAGAGAATAAGGATTGTTACTGTCGCTTTAAGGACGGCCCTCCGAAGCCACCATCGACAGGCTGAACAACCATTTCTAAACAGATGGCTGTCTGGATCCGTGACCATCGTGTGCAATTTCTCTGGTTATCACAAGAGCTGGACATCAACCATTTTCCGGCAGATTTCACTTTTAACAAGAGATTTTGTCATGGAAAGCCGAGCGGAGGCTTCGCGCGTCACGATGGATTCGCTACTGGAGCGAGACAAAACCACTTCCATTTTGGTCTCACAGGACGGATTTGAGATGGCGTTCAGACAGCTGTCTGTGGTTTTTCCATTGAGTGATTATCTGAGAAATTGTGGATGTGCCTGGACATGCCAGAACATGTCCTGTGAGGCTTCATCACGGCGTTGCTGTGCGCCATGCGACACCGCCGTGACGCGTGAAGCCTCCGCTCCTCTTTCCATGACAAAAACTCCTGTAACAATGGAATGTGCCGTTCATTTCCAAACTGGATGCTGTGTTTTATCCGGGACGTCGTCTGACTAGCACAGGAATTGTGAAAAGACGTGGACATCGGCACTTTTTCAGCACATTGAGACAGACATGCGGAGGAATTCCGGGCGTCGCGGCGCTGCCGCATAGCGCAAAGCAACGCCGTGATGAAGCCTCACGGGACATGTTCTGGCATGTCCAGGCACATCTACAATTTCTCGGATAATCACTCGATGGAAAAACCACTGACAGCTGTCTGAACGCCATCTCAAAGCCGTCCTGTGAGACCAAAACGCAGGTGGTTTTGTCTCGCTCCAGTAGCGAATCCATTGTTACGCGCGAAGCCTCCGCTCGGCTTTCCATGACAAAATCTCTTGTTAAAAGTGAAATCTGCTGGAAAATGGTTGATGTCCAGCTCTTGTGATAACCACAGAAATTGGCACACGATGGTCACGGATCCAGACAGCCATCTGTTTAGAAATGAAATGGTCGCGCAGCCTGTTGATGGTGGCTTCGGAGCGCGGCGCGCCCCACAGCCGCTGAGGGCCGTCCTTAAAGTGACAGTAACACTCCTTATTCTCTACCAAGCCCGTAACATTTTCACTGAAAGCCAGATAAATTTTTCTAATGGTTTCCAGCTGCCAGTCTCTAACAGTTTCTGAAAAAATTCTGATGGGAAAAAAGCCCAAATCATTCCGCCGTTTCCTGACAATGAAACAACGACGAGGGGGCTGGACCACTCCTCACTCAAAGCCTGCTCACAGGCGAATGACACAACCGACAGGCGTGAAAAAACTCATGCATGCGCACGAAGGTTCAAGCTTGTCTGATGCAAGCGCACGATTCAAATCCATATCGTTTTATATATATATATATATATATATTAGTATGCACTAGTAGTTGTATCTTAGAATTGGAATTATTATAGAAGACATACCTTACTGAATTTTTGATACTGACACTGTGGGACATGTTTAGTGTCCCAAATTCAAAAATCCACAGCAACAAATCCTGGTGCTCTAATATTTTATTTTGAGAAAATGGACAAACTGAACAGCAAGAAAATGTGGTATTTACATAGACATATTACATTAAAAATGTCCTCTGTGCAACATAGAGGGACATCTGATTGTGACTTGGAGTTGTTGTATACTTATCTAGTCAATAATGACTAGAAAATGACATGCGGAGGAAACCAAAAGAAATAACTTCTCACATTATAGTGTTCTACCATAAATTATTGAACCAGTAGATGTCAGTGTGAGGATGAGCTGCTGTGACAACACACAGAAGAAGAAGAAGAAGACGTGACTGTGACACAAGTATTGAAGTTTTCACTGAAAAACCTCACCTCCACAATGAAACTGTTTAATGGAACAGCGCTCCGTGTTTTTGCTTCACAAGTTTTCATTTTTATTACCAAGGAAAACACTGCATTGTGATTCGCTGTCCCTCTCATAGACATTATATACGTAGACACATGAATGAGTGAAGCTCGTCAGCATCTCACCATGTCCTTTAGGTCCTTCAGACATTTTTCAGTCAGTAAAATGGTTCTTGGGAGCATGAGCATGACTAAAAACTTTTAGCTTCTGGAGGGGCTCCGCCCCCACAGACCCCCCACCTTTTTAAGCATTTTTCTTTTTATGCTTTTCAGCTGACCCCCCTAATTACAGTCCTCTTAACCTCCTGCCACTTTAAGCATTTTTTTTTTTTTTTTTTTTGTACATGTAAATTAATATTCAGAGTTTTCAGCTAGTTGACAGTAGGGCTGTACAATATGGACAAATTATCGTATCTCAATATTGTCATATAAATTGTCATGTAAATCTCACTTATATACCTGCTGTCCATATTCTTGAGCCGCTTAGGTGTGTAGGGAGAGTTCCCATTGGATAAAAAAGCTTTTCAACCTACCTGGTTCTCAAGACCAGGCACCTAAGTGGAAATACTCTCTCTTTTCTTTTTTTTCTTTAAAGATATTTCTGTGTACATTAGTAAACACTAGTAGAGTTCCACCTTAGATTTGGAATGTATAATAGAAGATATACCTTACTGAATTTTCATATCAATTTGATATACGATATGATTATGATTTGACACAAAGTGCAGCAACAGTGAAAATTAAACCTTCTTAAACCAAACAGTAATAATATCACACTCATCATAAAGTTAGGATACTGTGCCCTCCAAAAGTATTGGGACACTTGGAATTTCACACAGTTTAATTTGTTTATGACATTTGAAATACAAGAAATACAAAAAAATAAAGAATTAAATTTTATAAAATTATCTTCCTCAAACTCAAACTGAAAGCAAATCTCTAAAACTTGATAAAACCTGTAAATAATAATCAGTTTTATTGCCAGTTTTCTTCAGACAAGTCAGGGGATGGAAACATGAACATTTCCAAGTCACTGAATATGCCTTGGACTTTATTTACATCAATTATGAAGAAATACAAAAGTTTCTTTGACTAAAACATCAAATCTAGTTTTTCATATCAAATGTACTTTCTGTCAAATTGTAGCTGAACTTTCAGGTCTTCTTTTGAAGAAAATCCTCCTCTACACCACTTCACCAGGAAGCTGGATTTCAGATTTTTAATTAATTTATATCAAGTTGTAGAGATTTGCTTTCAGTTTGAGTTAAGGAAGATCATTTTAGAAAAAAATGTATTTGAAATAGAATAAACAAATTAAAATGTGTGAAATACCAAGTGTTCCAATACTTTTAAGGGCAAATGAGAAACAGTGAGGAGCAACATCTTACATATCATATATAGTGCAGCAGATAAGAGAATATTTAGAGTGAAATCCTGCAAATGGTGATACAAGCATCAAATTCAGCACAAATAATCCATAGACATGAACTCTTTAAAAAAAACTGATAGGCCACTTGGATTTTCAATAGGCAGCCAGGTAGGGGTCAACTGAAGAATTACACAGGGGTCAAAATTAAAAGATGCTCCAATCATATAGAAAATGACATCACATTATTTGCCTGATCTTAAAGATTCCAAAAAGGTATAGTTTGGACAATCTGTGACTGAATGTTATGGAGTTATGAGGTAAAAGCAGCAAGAATGACAAAGGTCAGTTTCAGTTTGTACAGGCGTCAAAAGTTAAAGTTGCTCCATTAATTTTGTTCCAGCTGTATTTGTACTGAATTTGATGCTTGTATCACCATTTGAAGGATTGTTTCAGTTATCTGCTGCACTAATAAGCCAACAGAGCATGAACCAGCTGCTGTCTGTTAGCTTAACCATGTGTATATAAGACAACCCGAATTACATTTAACAACCTGGACCTCATTTCTGACATAAAATACGGTCGTTTACTCACCAATATAATTTTGGTCTCATTAGAAGTCATAGTTCAAATGACGTGTTCAGTTCAAATCTGAAGCAAACATTTTTCTTCTACGAAGGTGGATTAGAACTTTTTGTGGTACACAGCACCAACTACTGGACAGGAAGAACCTAGCAGTCAATATGACTCACTGATTTCAAAATGCAGCTCTTTCAACCAGACGTGTGGTGCCGTGACATGTCAATCATCTGTGTCCAATCAGATTTCAGGAGAGTCCAGTGAAACCCTGGCCTCCGCTCTAGCTCCACCCATGCCAGGAAGTGTTCAACATTTCCTGTTTCACTGTGATTGAAAATTTGGCACTTCCTGTTTGAGTGTGAGCTTGCCACTGAGTTCCCATGAGATTCCATGGGATCTCATCTGTCAATCCAGGAAGTGTTTGACATTTGAACATTTCCTGTTTTACTGTGGATTTGAAATTTGGCACTTCCTGTTTAGGACGCCCTGTACCATGAGTGAGCTTTGCGCCGCTGTTTGACGCTTGTCTCGTAGCGGTATTGTATCACTTCCTGTTCCGGAGCACAGCGGTGTTTTTCTGTATCTGTTAGCTGTTTAATCTGCGCAGTTAGATTGATCTAGTTATCTAGATTACGATTTGTTTCCCAGTGTAATCTTTACGTGCCTTAACTAAAGCACTCCTTCTGCTGAATCACCTCTAAATTATTTACACATTATTCACTTTGCGTGTTTTTAGGAATCCACTAGCTTAGCGTAGCTACTAGCTCTTAGCCGATTTAGCATGGCGGCTTCTCCTGTCTCTCCCGCACTTTTCTGCTCTGGGTGTGAAATGTTTAGTTATTCCTCGGCCTCCTTTAGCAGTAACGGTACTTGTAATAAGTGTAGCTTATTCGTAGCTTTGGAGGCCAGGCTGGGCGAATTGGAGACTCGGCTCCGCACCGTGGAAAATTCTACAGCTAGCCAGGCCCCTGTAGTCGGTGCGGACCAAGGTAGCTTAGCCGCCGTTAGTTACCCCCTGGCAGATCTCGAGCAGCCGGGAAAGCAGGCTGACTGGGTGACTGTGAGGAGGAAGCATAGCCCTAAACAGAAGCCCTGTGTACACCGCCAACCCGTTCACATCTCTAACCGTTTTTCCCCACTCGACGACACACCCGCCGAGGATCAAACTCTGGTTATTGGCGACTCTGTTTTGCGAAATGTGAAGTTAGCGACACCAGCAACCATAGTCAATTGTCTTCCGGGGGCCAGAGCAGGCGACATTGAAGGAAATTTGAAACTGCTGGCTAAGGCTAAGCGTAAATTTGGTAAGATTGTAATTCACGTCGGCAGTAATGACACCCGGTTACGCCAATCGGAGGTCACTAAAATTAACATTAAATCGGTGTGTAACTTTGCAAAAACAATGTCGGACTCTGTAGTTTTCTCTGGGCCCCTCCCCAATCAGACCGGGAGTGACATGTTTAGCCGCATGTTCTCGAATTGCTGGCTGTCTGAGTGGTGTCCAAAAAATGAGGTGGGCTTCATAGATAATTGGCAAAGCTTCTAGGGAAAACCTGGTCTTGTTAGGAGAGACGGCATCCATCCCACTTTGGATGGAGCAGCTCTCATTTCTAGAAATCTGGCCAATTTTCTTAAATCCTCCAAACCGTGACTATCCAGGGTTGGGACCAGGAAGCAGAGTTGTAGTCTTACACACCTCTCTGCAGCTTCTCTCCCCCTGCCATCCCCTCATTACCCCATCCCCGTAGAGACGGTGCCTGCTCCCAGACTACCAATAACCAGCAAAAATCTATTTAAGCATAAAAATTCAAAAAGAAAAAATAATATAGCACCTTCAACTGCACCACAGACTAAAACAGTTAAATGTGGTCTATTAAACATTAGGTCTCTCTCTTCTATGTCCCTGTTAGTAAATGATATAATAATTGATCAACATATTGATTTATTCTGCCTTACAGAAACCTGGTTACAGCAGGATGAATATGTTAGTTTAAATGAGTCAACACCCCCGAGTCACACTAACTGTCAGAATACTCGTAGCACGGGCCGGGGCGGAGGATTAGCAGCAATCTTCCATTCCAGCTTATTAATTAATCAAAAACCCAGACAGAGCTTTAATTCATTTGAAAGCTTGACTCTTAGTCTTGTCCATCCAAAATGGAAGTCCCAAAAACCAGTTTTATTTGTTGTTATCTATCGTCCTCCTGGTCGTTACTGTGAGTTTCTCTGTGAATTTTCAGACCTTTTGTCTGACTTAGTGCTTTGCTCAGATAAGATAATTATAGTGGGCGATTTTAACATCCACACAGATGCTGAGAATGACAGCCTCAACACTGCATTTAATCTATTATTAGACTCTATTGGCTTTGCTCAAAAAGTAAATGAGTCCACCCACCACTTTAATCATATCTTAGATCTTGTTCTGACTTATGGTATGGAAATAGAAGACTTAACAGTATTCCCTGAAAACTCCCTTCTGTCTGATCATTTCTTAATAACATTTACATTTACTCTGATGGACTACCCAGCAGTGGGAAATAAGTTTCATTACACTAGAAGTCTTTCAGAAAGCGCTGTAACTAGGTTTAAGGATATGATTCCTTCTTTATGTTCTCTAATGCCATATACCAACACAGTGCAGAGTAGCTACCTAAACTCTGTAAGTGACATAGAGTATCTCGTCAATAGTTTTACATCCTCATTGAAGACAACTTTGGATGCTGTAGCTCCTCTAAAAAAGAGAGCTTTAAATCAGAAGTGCCTGACTCCGTGGTATAACTCACAAACTCGTAGCTTAAAGCAGATAACCCGTAAGTTGGAGAGGAAATGGCGTCTCACTAATTTAGAAGATCTTCACTTAGCCTGGAAAAAGAGTCTGTTGCTCTATAAAAAAAAAGCCCTCCGTAAAGCTAGGACATCTTACTACTCATCACTAATTGAAGAAAATAAGAACAACCCCAGGTTTCTTTTCAGCACTGTAGCCAGGCTGACAAAGAGCCAGAGCTCTATTGAGCTGAGTATTCCATTAACTTTAACTAGTAATGACTTCATGACTTTCTTTGCTAACAAAATTTTAACTATTAGAGAAAAAATTACTCATAACCATCCCAAAGACGTATCGTTATCTTTGGCTGCTTTCAGTGATGCCGGTATTTGGTTAGACTCTTTCTCTCCGATTGTTCTGTCTGAGTTATTTTCATTAGTTACTTCATCCAAACCATCAACATGTTTATTAGACCCCATTCCTACCAGGCTGCTCAAGGAAGCCCTACCATTATTTAATGCTTTGATCTTAAATATGATCAATCTATCTTTGTTAGTTGGCTATGTACCACAGGCTTTTAAGGTGGCAGTAATTAAACCATTACTTAAAAAGCCATCACTTGACCCAGCTATCTTAGCTAATTATAGGCCAATCTCCAACCTTCCTTTTCTCTCAAAAATTCTTGAAAGGGTAGTTGTAAAACAGCTAACTGATCATCTGCAGAGGAATGGTCTATTTGAAGAGTTTCAGTCAGGTTTTAGAATTCATCATAGTACAGAAACAGCATTAGTGAAGGTTACAAATGATCTTCTTATGGCCTAGGACAGTGGACTCATCTCTGTGCTTGTTCTGTTAGACCTCAGTGCTGCTTTTGATACTGTTGACCATAAAATTTTATTACAGAGATTAGAGCATGCCATAGGTATTAAAGGTATTATTTGTCTAATAGATTACAATTTGTTCATGTAAATGGGGAGTCTTCTTCACAGACTGAAGTTAGTTGTGGAGTTCCTCAGGGTTCTGTGCTGGGACCAATTTTATTCACTTTATACATGCTTCCCTTAGGCAGTATTATTAGACGGTATTGCTTAAATTTTCATTGTTACGCAGATGATACCCAGCTTTATCTATCCATGAAGCCAGAGGACACACACCAATTAGCTAAACTGCAGGATTGTCTTACAGACATAAAGACATGGATGACCTCTAATTTCCTGCTTTTAAACTCAGATAAAACTGAAGTTATTGTACTTGGCCCCACAAATCTTAGAAACATGGTGTCTAACCAGATCCTTACTCTGGATGGCATTACCCTGACCTCTAGTAATACTGTGAGAAATCTTGGAGTCATTTTTGATCAGGATATGCCATTCAAAGCGCATATTAAACAAATATGTAGGACTGCTTTTTTGCATTTACGCAATATCTCTAAAATCAGAAAGGTCTTGTCTCAGAGTGATGCTGAAAAACTAATTCATGCATTTATTTCCTCTAGGCTGGACTATTGTAATTCATTATTATCAGGTTGTCCTAAAAGTTCCCTAAAAAGCCTTCAGTTAATTCAAAATGCTGCAGCTAGAGTACTGACGGGGACTAGAAGGAGAGAGCATATCTCACCCATATTGGCCTCTCTTCATTGGCTTCCTGTTAATTCTAGAATAGAATTTAAAATTCTTCTTCTTACTTATAAGGTTTTGAATAATCAGGTCCCATCTTATCTTAGGGACCTCATAGTACCATATCACCCCAATAGAGCGCTTCGCTCTCAGACTGCAGGCTTACTTGTAGTTCCAAGGGTTTTGTCAAGAAAGATGACTTTAAGCTTGCTATCAGCTTGTTTTCATCTTGGAGTATAATACGTGCCATTGGATTAATACACACGTTGTTGGAATAAACTGAACAGTGTTTGGTACTTTCCTGGAGTGACTGAGGTCATACCGGACTTTTCCATTGCAGATGGAGAGGCCCACGGGTTGAACTCAGTGGTGAAGACGATGGAATATGTCTAAGATGATTTTGAAATGACAAAGTATGATCAAATGAAGTATTAATATGTTACAAGTAAAATCTGAGAATGATTCTAACATAAAAATGATTAAATGAATAATTAATGTGATAAAAAGTAAAAGTTGATTAGAAGAATGTGTTTTACAAATAAGTGAAATGAATGATTATATGAGTTGTTTTTCTGGCTGTTAAAAAGAGGAAATGAGAAAAGCTGTTTTTGAGCAGAGGTGAAAAAAGAAGAAGTTAATGATGTAACAAGCGAGGCCAGAAGGGCTGAGGAGAAAAACAACTGATTAGAACATTAAGATGTAATAAGATATGAAATTAATAATAATTAATGAAAATGTTGTATATGATCATATGAAATGTTTGTATGTGAAAAGGAGTTGAAATGAAATGATTGAATATGATTAAATGTGATCAATGTGACAAGATTTAGAAAGTATAAAGTTCTCGGAAAAGATGTGTTAAACAGAAAAACAGGAAACTTGAGCAACAGATTTACTGACAATCGGGACATCAGTTACCGGTAGCCAGGAAATGTTCTCCAGATGGCTTTCAGTAAAAGAAGGGGGTAAGGGAGGAGGTTTGGACTCATCATCATCCCCATGGTAACCAAGATCACCCCCGCAACAGTAAGAGTTTTCGTATAAAAACTGTACAACAACAGGAAACGGGGTTATTCTTCCAGGGAGAGGTGCTGTTGTCACTTCTCCGCTGCTACGAGGAGATCACAAGACTTGACCATCTTGTGAGCTGCAACTGGAATCGAGGAGCGAGAGGATTGGAGACATAAGAGATTATTTGAGAGAGTTTTCAACTCCCACTCAGGCCGTCCAGTCACGGAGTAGCAGAGCATTGGAGAATAATCACTGGCCTTAAGTCTGAGTGGGGAAGTTTCAACGTTTTCTCTCTCATGGAACATCACATCTTTCCAGAATGGATTAGATCAACTTTTGGTTGATTGAAGAAGGAATAAACTCTTATGTGGATTTATTTCCTGAAGGATATAAACTCTTATGTGGATTTATTTCCTGAAGGATTACAACATCACAAGGATCGTGGTCAGCTAACAACTAAAAGCTGATGAAGAGGAGACCAAGTTCATCGAACTGGGGATATTAACATCAAAAAACCTCCTTCCCTCACTCCTAGGAAATTTGATGAGAAGTTAATCCAGTCCAGTCAGAGTAAGATCAGATAGCATTATTGAATCAAAAACAAAAATCTCTGCCAATTATTATTCTGATTATATTTGAATTACTGTTGTGAAATTATCATCATATAACCGATTTTGATTATGTTGTCAGCACTTGCAAAACCTGCAATAAATTTCCAAGCATGCAGTTAAAGTGTTAAGGCTCGGACATTGGATTTATTGATTCTTCTTAAGGTGTAAAAGTTAAAGTTTTTTGGGTGTATAACATCAAAAAGTGCTCTAAAAGGTTAGTCTGGTTTTCAACGAAATTAACGCATCCTGGGGACTCGCTGTACGAGTCACTAAATTTAAAATCTAGCAACATTCCAAGAGCCCTGATCCATAAGAGGAGAGCTGCCGTTAACGGGCGTGGCCGGCTCGTATCCTGGTTCCAGAAGGAGGCTATTCGACCGGGGTGCGAGATCAGCGTCAGCGGGGTGGACGTCCGGATGGAGGCAGTGAGCGGCTAGACGAATCTCCTCGCTACCAGCTTAAACAGCCTTTGTACAGCCCCGCCGGGTAATACCCGCGGAGACACGAAGGTCGGACCCCAGAGACGGAGAGCTGGTCTTATATATATGAAGCGGGATCTGACAGTTTGTAAGAGTAGAATGGGAGGCAGAGCCTAAAGCTTTCAGGCTCCTCTCCTGTGGAACCAGCTCCCAATTCAGATCAGGGAGACAGACACCCTCTCTACTTTTAAGATTAGGCTTAAAACTTTCGTTTTTGCTAAAGCTTATAGTTAGGGCTGGATCAGGTGACCCTGAACCATCCCTTAGTTATGCTGCTATAGACGTAGACTGCTGGGGGGTTCCCATGATGCACTGTTTCTTTCTCTTTTTGCTCTGTATGCACCACTCTGCATTTAATCATTAGTGATCGATCTCTGCTCCCCTCCACAGCATGTCTTTTTCCTGGTTCTCTCCCTCAGCCCCAACCAGTCCCAGCAGAAGACTGCCCCTCCCTGAGCCTGGTTCTGCTGGAGGTTTCTTCCTGTTAAAAGGGAGTTTTTCCTTCCCACTGTAGCCAAGTGCTTGCTCACAGGGGGTCGTTTTGACCGTTGGGGTTTTACATAATTATTGTATGGCCTTGCCTTACAATATAAAGCGCCTTGGGGCAACTGTTTGTTGTGATTTGGCACTATATAAATAAAATGATTGATTGATTGATATTACGTCATGGTAACAAACGGTACTTAGGTGTAATGTTATTCCAGCAGGAACTGGTCCTCTCTCTCATTAACTGTTTCCATTCAACTAGTATGGCAACTCAAGCGAATTTTTGTTAATGCGATAAAAGAAAAAGTGCATTTGTTTGCATTTCCATCCACTTGTTATGCGCTTTTGTTTCACAATTCTTTGGAATTGAGTGGTGTGTGTATTTGACAAAGTAAAGCTGCACCACATCCTAAAATTAACTCCACTGGAGTTACAGAGTGTCAGCACATGGAAAAGAAGCTGTGAAAAACACAGTTCTGTTTCAAGACTTTTAGCTCTCCAGCCCCAGTCAAAAGACTAACAAGGTACTTTAAGACCCCGGAATCACCTGGAACTTTCTTTTCCTGGCCTTGAAAAAAATGGTCAACTTTCTAACAAATATTAAAGCAAGAGAGTGAGTGTGTGTGTGTGTGTGTGTGTGTGTGTGTGTGTGTGTGTGTGTGTGTGTGTGTGTGTGTGTGTGTGTGTGTGTGTGTGTGTGTGTGTGTGTGTGTGTGTGTGTGTGTGTGTGTGTGTGACCAACATGTGATGAACACTAAGTTCTGCAGTGGCACATGAACAGGTCGGCGGGGGGCAGACCAAAGTCAAGAAAGAAAAGGCAAAGGTTTCAGTTTGGGTGTTAGATTAGAAAAACCTGTTTTCAATTTTTGCTCAACACAGAAAACACATTAATGTGTCCTCTGTTGTCACCCACAAGGCACAGTGAGCAGCCCAGTGCCCAGGGACCAACTCCAGATGTGGAGATGCTGCCTTGTTCAAAGGCAGAGGGAGAATGGTTTTTATGGTGGGAGGAAAGCCACATAGACACGGGACGAACGTGCCAACTCCACACAGAAAGGAACTGGGCCTGGGTGGAATCGAACCCTAGGCTTTCTCACTGTCAGGTAACAGTGCTAACCACTGATCCATTAAATGATCAGATGATATATGGACCCTTTGTCTCTGAGAATTGATGTCTGTAATGTCCAGGTGTTGATGTTCTTCCTGTGATTTCTGCTGGCGTTTGAAGAGTAATGGAATAGACCTTATTCTGGTTAAGGTCATCACGGTACACAAAAGTCACAGTTTGGTTTTTGAACTCTGGCTTAGCACAGTCCAGCATCAGACATTTCCAACTAATTCAAGATATATACCATATACCATGTATACCATACCTGTTGTTAAGACAGTTTTAATGTTCCTCTCTGTCTGAGTTGAAGTGGACAATGAAACTCAGGACACACGTTGTTTGATCAAATGGAAAATGTGCTGTTTCTTTCATGAATGTTGTTCCCCCCAGAACCAAGTCTGACTTACCTTGGACCACGAGTCTGCCCAGTGCAGTCCGTCTCATTCTGGTACCGGGTCTGTTGGCAGCACACACATACACGCCAGAATGCTGCAGTGACACATCAGAGATCATCAGGTTTCCAGTCCCAAGAACTTGGATCCCTTCCACACCGATGGACCGTCCATCTGGTTGTGAGATAGAAAATCATAATCAACATTTTGCAGGTTATTGCTTCATGATCTAATTTTGTTCAAGTGAAATTTTCCAGTTCTACCTAGTCTGCTCCAGGAGACAATGGGCCTTGGGTTTCCTGTGGCAATGCACTCCAAAATGGCTGTCTGATGGATGGTGATAGTCAGATTCTGGGGTCCTGACAGGATAACTGGGTCCTTGTAAGTTTTGGACACTCCACCTTGAATAAATGAGGTCAGATGGAGAACATGAATGTGAACAGGTTCAGGACCCGTTTATGTGATGCCCCCACGCCCATGTGGTTTAAAGACACCCACCTGTCCCTGCCTAGAGAAGGGCTGATCCATATTTTTCAGTTCTGATCTGATTCCGATAACACAACTGCCGACACAATGCAGATTCCGCTACAAGAACTCTTGCTGAACGTGTCTGTATATTAAAAGCTTTGGACAGTCACATTCCTCCCCTCTCCTGTCCTCCTTTCTGTTCTCTATCTCTGCTCCGACCCTCAAAGTCCCAGCTTCACAAGACTGTGAATTCTTCAAATTAAGATTTGGATTAACCATGGAATTGATCAGCTGGTCTATTGACACCATTTTTTTCGACAAGGAAATCAGGGTTGGGGACCCTGCGTGCCCTGATGGAACCTACCCCACGGCCTATGCTCTCGACGCTTGAGAGAAATAGAGCATGGCATGCGTGGCTCCATTCTCTACAGAAGATGTTGGGGATTCATTTCTATTCACTTTTATGGTGGGAGGTTTGGCGATGATTGGTTTGTGCACTGCCCTGACCCACAGGAATATTAGCAATACGGCTGCTTCCAGAATCTCATCCCCTCATCTGTCCGTCATGATTAATGAGTTTGGCAATGCTGTGTAATCTCAGACTGCATGAACTCTTGAACTCAAACTCAAAATGGATACCATCTTGGAGCATATCACTGCATTGCAAAGGAATGTGCTGCTGAGGACCAGAGAATATTCTTCATAAATGTGGACTCTAGATGGTCAGCGGTGCAGTAAATGGAATTCTGTATTTCTCTGCCTAACATCAACATGGCAGCCTTATAGGCTCCTGAAGGTCAAATACCCTGCTCTTCCCACAGAAGGATCTATGGCCTTGGTGAAGGAATTCAGCTCCCCCTTCTCATCTATCTACCTCCCCCTCAGCCTGCTGTTGCCTAGCAATGTCAGACTTTATGCACACACGGACCAAAACTGAAACTTAACTCATCTGCACACAACGCATGTCTCCCTCCCTCCATCCCTATTACTCCCCCGTGTTTCTCCACTACCCTCACCCTGGCTTCCTCCCTGCCACCTCGAAGGCAGCGTGGTTTTTACTGCTGCAGCCTTCAACTCCACAAGCTGGGTGGCGCGGGCCCCTCCTGCTACAGCCTTCACCCACTTTACCTCAATTCGGATGACGGACTGCTTCAAGTTTACTGCATATAACCAATGTCAAATGTATATGTGTTGTCTTTAATTCTGATATGTGCCATTATCATGGTAAACTCGTACTAATTATGGATTAATTGCTGTATTTTGCATTAAATAAAATATATTATTATTTTTTAAATTACATTATTTTTAACATTAAATATATTAATATCATCTATATAAAAGGCAAGTGCCGCCTGCGTACATATATGCGTGCATGTGGCACTTTGATCACGGAGAAACTGGGGAGAAGAGTTGCGATTCACCTTTTATGTACAAAGTCAGGCATTTTACTTTTCTTCACCAACTCTTCAACGTATTAAATACAGCCAATGTTTACTTTTAAACTGAGAGTGCAGCACAAACATGTTTTTCCACTCATAAAAAATGACAGAAATCACCATTCTTGTCAGTTGTATGACTGGTATTTTAAGGTTATTTTTACATTCAACATGCACACAATTCACAAGCAAAGTAGAATTGGATCGATTCTGTCCCTCCGATGCATGAATAACGTCAATATCAAGCTACACTGATACTGGATCAGATTGGGCCCATCCCCATCCCAACCCCTTGTCATTTAAAGACCCACAAGTTCCTACCCCCATGTGGTTTAAAGACACCCATCATTTTCCTACCTAGCTGGGTCAGTTTCTTTCTTTCTTTCTTTCTTTCTTTCTTTCTTTCTTTTTTTCTTTCTTTCTAGCACAGTAAAATTTGCACGTCAATATTTTATTCCAATCCAGATGGAGCAAAATAAACATTATCACAGTGTGATAACTCATTTACACCATTAGTGAGTTGATGTAGTCTTTGTTTTACTGGCAATAATTTATTGTGAAAGGTGCGTTGATGTTCTTCCTGTGATGTCTGCTGACGTGTGAAGAGAAATAGAGTGGACCTTGTTCTGGTTAAGGTCATCACGGTACACAAAAGTCACGGTTCGGTTCGCACCTCAGATTACACATCCTAGTACAAGTTTGGTTTTTGAAAATTCTTCAAATCGTTACACAGTGTCTTTAATGTCTGAGCTGCTGTCAGACACTTTAACATTGTGAGACAAAGTGTAAATGTAAACTTTCTTTTACATTAAATGAGTATGAATTGTGCAGTGTGGGTTTTTTGTTGTTGTTGTTGGTTGATTTGAGCTTGAACATTTTGTCCATTTTAAGTTTGATTTTTGCACAAATGACAGCATCTGATAAAACATCTCTGTCCAGATTTGAAGTCACTATTTGACAAATAGCTCTGAAATTTGCACTAATTCATACAAAATTTCAACTTTTGTCATAAGTTGGTGGCATTGCAGCAGACTGATCTTATCCAGAGACAGTGATTCAACACAAATATGAATCGTACAATTTTGCTTTTAGGTTCACATGTACAAGGAAGAAAAGCTAAATAAATCTATTCATTTCTAATTCCAAAGTTTTTTATTAGAATCAGGCAGCTGCTCGCTTCAGCTGACTGGTTCACGGTTTCCTCTGAGAGGAGGTTGAGGGAGCTGACTTTTCTGCACAGAGGGGGGTTGACTCTTCTGCACAGAGGGGGTTGACTCTTCTGCACAGAGGGAGCTGACTCTTCTGCACAGAGGGAGCTGACTCTTCTGCACAGAGGGGGTTGACTCTTCTGCACAGAGGGAGCTGACTCTTCTGCACAGAGGGGGTTGACTCTTCTGCACAGAGGGAGCTGACTCTTCTGCACAGAGGGGGTTGACTCTTCTGCACAGAGGGGGCTGACTTTTCTGCACAGAGGGGGTTGACTCTTCTGCACAGAGGGAGTTGACTCTTCTGCACAGAGGGGGCTGACTCTTCTGCACAGAGGGGATTGACTTGTCTGCACAGAGGGGGTTGACTCGTCTGCACAGAGGGAGCTGACTCTTCTGCACAGAGGGGGTTGACTCTTCTGCACAGAGGGAGCTGACTCTTCTGCACAGAGGGAGCTGGCTCTTCTGCACAGAGGGAGCTGACTCTCTGCACAGAGGGAGCTGACTCTTCTGCACAGAGGGAGCTGACTCTTCTGCACAGAGGGAGCTGACTCTTCTGCACAGAGGGGGCTGACTGCTCTGCACAGAGGGAGCTGACTCTTCTGCACAGAGGGGGTTTGTTGGGAAAGTGTAGTGACACGGACCCACAACAGGGGGCGTAAATGAACGGACAATAGAAGGAGTTAAATTTGAACACTTTACTGTTGTGAATGCCACAACCACACACAGCAGATTACAGAATGAATACAAGTCAATCAATAAAGGTGTCGTGTGGGCAGGCTCGACGATAGGAGACGCCCGTCTGGAGACGAACCGGAACCACACGATTTCCACCGCCACCGAACCCGAGGGATACTGGAGCCGCCAAGTCCCGAAGTCCCCAGGTGGCCACCGTCTCAGCGTGTCGGATCTGGTACTGCTGGCGGAAAACAAAGACAGTCAAGTGTGGGTGTGTGTACACCCTGTAACAATAATGGTGGGAATTCCACCTCTCACTCAATATTCTGATGAGTATTCAGTGATCCCTCAGAGGAAAAGAGTGCCGTCCTGCACTCACTCAGCTTCCACAAAACAAGGGACCGGTACTCCTGCAAACACTCACAATATACAGATTATAAGGTAACCACAAATGGCTGAGGATATTACCTCTCACTGAAGTCGATATCTTGGTGATGTGGTGGAGGTGTCTTCCTGCTTTTATTCCAGGTGAGATGCAGATGATCGGTGACAGCTGTCATGGTTGATAAGTGACAGCTGTCACCTCGGCTGTTCCTGTAGGCGGCAGCGCCCTCTCGTGCCTGAAGCCCGCACTTCAGGCAGGGCGCCCTCTGGTGGTGGGCCAGCAGTACCTCCTCTTCTGGCGGCCCACACAACAGGGTTGACTCTTCTGCACAGAGGGGGCTGACTCTTCTGCACAGAGGGGGTTGACTCGTCTGCACAGAGGGAGCTGACTCTTCTGCACAGAGGGGGTTGACTCGTCTGCACAGAGGGAGCTGACTCTTCTGCACAGAGGGGGTTGACTCGTCTGCACAGAGGGAGCTGACTCTTCTGCACAGAGGGGGTTGACTCTTCTGCACAGAGGGGGCTGGTCCCTCCTGCTGCACAGAGGGGCCACAGATGTACTAGATTGGGTCAAGCCTGCTCCTGAGTGGGTCACGGCCCCGCCACCTTGAAAGGTTGAAGCCCTGCAGCTGTCAGTGTTAAATGCTCTGAGCTTATCACTGTCGATTCTCTAGCTGACTTCTCTGCCGCTATTTACAGTGAGGAAAATAAGTATTTGAACACCCTGCGATTTTGCAAGTTCTCCCACTTAGAAATCATGCAGGGGTTTAAAATTTTGATCTTAGGTGCACGTCCACTATGAGAGAAAAAAAAATCCAGAAATCACAATGTATGATTTTTTTAAATAATTTATTTGTATGTTACTGCTGCAAATAAGTATTTGAACATCTACCAACCAGCAAGAATTCTGTCTCTCACAGACCTGTTAATTTTTCTTTAAGAAGCCTCTTATTCTGCACTCTTTACCTGTATTAATTGCACCTGTTTGAACTTGTTACCTGTATAAAAGACACCTGTTCACACACTCAATCAATCACACTCCAACCTGTCCACCATAGCCAAGACCAAAGAGCTGTCTAAGGACACCAGGAACAAAACTGTAGACCTGCACAAGGCTGGGATGGACTACAGGACAACAGGCAAGCAGCTTGGTAGAAGACAACAACTGTTATGATTATTTATTAGAAAGTGGAAGAAACACAAGATGACTGTCAATCTCCCTCGGTCTGGGATTCCATGCAGGATCTCAATTTTTGGGGTAAGGATGATTCTGAGAAAGCTCAGAACTACACAGGAGGACCTGGTCAATGACCTGAAGAGAGCTGGGACCACAGTCACAAAGATTACATTAGTAACACATGATGCTGTCATGGTTTAAAATCCTGCAGGGCAGCAAGGTCCCCCTGCTCAAGCCAGCACATGTCCAGGCCCGTTTGAAGTTCACCAGTGACCATCTGGATGATCCAGAGGAAGCATGGGAGAAGGTCATGTGGTCAGATGAGACCAGAATAGAGCTTTTTGGAATCAACTCCACTTACCATGTTTAGAGGATGAGAACAACCCCAAGAAAACCATCCCAACCGTGAAGCATGGGGGTGGAAACATCATACTCTGGGGGTGCTCTTCTGCAAAGGGGACAGGGCGACTGCACCGTAATGAAGGGAGGATGGATGGGGTCATGTATTGCGAGATTTTGGCAAACAACCTCCTTCCCTCATTAAGAACATTGAAGATGGGTCATGGCTGGGTCTTCCAGCATGACAATGACCCCAAACACAGCCAGGGCAACTAAGGAGGAGCGCCGTAAGATGCATTTCAAGGTCCTGGAGTGGCCTGGCCAGTCTCCAGACCTGAACTCAATAGAAAATCTTTGGAGGGAGCTGAAACTCTAAACCTGAAAGATCTAGAGAAGATCTGTATCCCTGCTGCAGTGTGTGAAAACCTGGTGAAAAACTACAGGAAACGTCTGACCTCTGTAATTTCAAACAAAGGCTACTGGGTGTTCAAATACTTATTTTCTTCCCTGTATATTTAAGACGTGAAAACTTGTGCTTTGGTCAATTCAGATATGTAGATTCAATTTATAAAGTCAGATTTATCATAACTGTTGATCATTTCTCCCTATAAGGCTGCGAATGGAGTGTAAAGTGGAGCTCCTGTCAAGAGAAAACTCATGCCATTAGTCAACTCTCTGGCTGATTCCCTTTTTATGATTTGAATGAAATCATGTGCAGAAGAGGCCAAACAGGTGGTAAAGCCAGAGCCAAAGACTTGCTCTTCCCATGCTGGATTGCAGTTTCCAGTTGGCTGTGTCCACAGTCTGCTGTTGGGGGGGGTGGTGGTGCCAGCGGCTGTGCATGAGTGTCTGGCTGCTGAGATCCTCAAGCTGGCCGGCGGCGCTGCTCGGGACAGTGTGAAGACTCTTATCATCCCCCCCCACCTGCAGCTGGCTGTCTGCAACGACAAGGAGCTCATGAGCGGCATTGCAGGCCAGTTCAGGGATCTTGGCGGTCAGGTGCTTGAGCGCGGCCGCCGAGTGGGCGGGAGCTCCAGCACCCACGCGTTACGCATGGTTGCCCTTCCTCGGTGGGCAGTGTGCGTGGTTGGCTGGGGACTGTGGTCGGGATGATTTCATTCTAAACCATCGCTGTCAAAGCAAAGAGAGGAAAAGAAGAGGAATCAGTCAGAGAGTTGACTGATGACATGAGTTTTCTATTGACAGGAGCTTCACTTTACGCTCCATTCACAGCCTTATAGGGAGAAAGGGTCAACAGTTATGATAAATCTGACTTCAGAACTTGAATCTCCGTATCTGAATTGTCTTAAATGTAAATAACGCCTTCTGCACAGAGCATTGAAACTAGAGGGACACAGTTTTACAGAAACATCGGTTTTTGACTTCTGGAAACAAATACGCACACGTGTATAATCATACTGTGCAGAGTCCTACCATGTGTTCCACGGGCAGTTCTGTGCATGAACCGTTGCATGTGTACAGTACTGTTCAATACAAACATATGTATTGTGACACCCCATCAGAAAATTTTGTTTCCATGGCAGCGTCTTATTCAGAATATCATGTGAATCAGCTTCAGATCACAATGTAAACGCAGCTAGTGTTACCCTCTACCTACCAGTAACATTGAGCATGGCTTCGTGACTGTAGCGAGTATTGGCAATGTTGGAAGCAACACATCGGAAAACTCCAGCATCGCCCCGCCGCACACCTGTCACCTGGAGAATTCCCATTGGTAAGAGTGTGTACCTGTACAAGCAAAAAACATGAGCAAGTACTGAGGATGATAAGCGAAACAAACCTCGACTGTCCAGATGTGGCTTTACTTACGCGGCCATCAAAGCAGGCAGCGATAAATTTCACAGATCATCAGATCAACTGCAGAGATCACACTACATTGTGCAAACACACTAAAATGCAATCTAACTCTGCAAAGAATAAAGATGTTGGACCATGAGACTTTATACTTATTCACACACACATCTTCAATCACTTATCCAAGATCGAGCCGCAGGGGCCAGCCTAGCCTGGCAGTCATAGAATGCCAGTCTGTCACAGGGACACATACAGACAAGCAGACACCCATCATTCACACCTATGGAAAGTTTAAAGTTTCCAGTCCATCTAACCTGCATGTCTTTGGATGTGGGAGGAAGCACCCAGGAGCATGGAGAGAACCAACACAAGCACAGGGAGAACATGCTAACTCCACACAGAAAGCCTACAGGTGGGAATCGTTCCCATGACCTTCTCGCTGTGAGGTAACCATGCTAACCACTAAGCCACCATGCTGCCCTATACATATTCAATTTGAGAATAAACTTGATTGATAAATTTTGGATAAAAGTACAGTTTGTTGTCTTAGGATACTGTTGCTTCCTGTGTTGCTGTTTGATTATCAGACTTGGACTTCAACCAGTGACCTAAAGCGACAACTGAATGTCCAGCTCTTTTTGGAGGGTCCTTGTGTCCCACTGGAATGATTTTGTGTCAAACTAATGGTAACTTATTGAGACTCAGATGAGGAGGTTCATTGACATGGTGAGGAAACATCACCTACTACATTTTGTCCATGTGAGGTGTTTCTCTGGACATGAGCCAACGGAGGGTGCCTCAGTTTTGAGAACTCCAGAGAATGGAGAGGACCAAGGACACCCCAGCATCTCACTTGGCCAAAGACAGGCCCACATTACACCTGGCCAAGAACATGCCGACATTTAGTCTGGCCAAGGACATGCCTATGTTTCACCTAGCCAAGGGCATACCTACATTTCTTATGTCCAAGGACATGCCAACCTTTTGTATGACCAAGGACATGCCTATGTTTCACCTTTCAATGAACACGCCCAGGTTTCACCTGGGTGCAGCAGATAGATGGTCAATGTCAATGTCAAATTTATTTATATAGCACATTTAATACAGAAAAACTGCCCAAAGTGCTGCACCCCCCCCCCCCCCCAAAAAAAAAAATTAAATAAATAAATAAATAATAATAATAATAGAAAACACAGCAGGAACAAAATGGCTAAAATGATAATCACAACCAAATCAGGAATCGGCTAGCTTGAGTCGAAAGCCAGAGCAAACAAATGAGTTTTTAACCAAGACTTGAAGATGTTTAAAGACGGGGCCATACGAACATTCAAAGGAAGCCTGTTCCAGAGTCTCGGAGCCGCCACTGAAAATGCACAGTCTCCCCTGGTTTTCAGCCAGGATCTCGGCACTTCCAGAGTCAGTTGATTGGCCGATCTCATATTTCGACCTGGAGCATGAACCGACAGAAGTTCGGAGAGCTAGGAGGGAGCCAATCCATTTAAACAGGAGAGGTGGGGATTTCTTGCAGGACCTAAGATCGTTCTGTGGTGGATGTGGTGGCATGCAGCACCAGTGCATACTGCTAGTCCTGACCTGAGTGCTCACACGGGATGTATGTAGAAGTCCCTGGTGTGTTTTACACTCACTGGCCACTTTATGAGAGACTTTTAACTTCTGCCTGAATTCTTGGTGACAGAGTCAGCAAGGTGCTGGAGACATTCCTAATGACATGAGGACATGACACAGTTCACCACCACAGGGCAAGATGGGTCCATGTGTTCGGACCTGATTATCTGAATGTGGCAACAGAGATCCAGATTCCTCACACCCACCGCGGCCTCAGCTGACAGAGGTACCATCTGCTGGCATCTAAGTTTCCATGCTGTGCAAGCAGAGATAATCGTCAGCTGACTTTGGCTGTAATCAGTGACTGTTTGAGTTCCTGGTGCCAGTCTAGCAGCTTGAACCAGTCTGACTGTTCTGCTCTAACCTCCAGAGTCATTTCTTTAACCCTATTTGGAGAGGGTTCAAGATGAAATGATGCTGGATGCGACACACCTCACATAAAACATGAACTTTATCATCAATTAAAAATTAGTATTGTTAGTGGTGACAGTGAGCCATAATTATTCCAGCGCGACGGTTAAATGTTTACATCAAACCACATGTTGCATGTTTCATTAGCACAGAGCCTAAAGCGTAAATATTAGTGGCTGTAACTGGTGCACAACAAATCATTTCCTTCCTGTAAATTCAAATTAAAAATGGCCCCTTTACCTTGTCAGATTAGAAGAGATTTTGTCTTCTTGAAGAAAGGCGTGCAGTGACGTCACAGTAGCACAAAGGATTCTGAGACAACTGTGCCAATAAATAATTCTTCTTAGTCTGTTATTTGAACAGATTCATGCTAACTCTTCTGGTTCTTAAAGCCTCTTACTGCTTTTTATAGTGTATTAAAGTTATGTCCGTAAGTGATTGCAGCACCGTCAGCAAATGCTTCACTTCAAATCTACTTGTGGACTCACCGTTGCCACCTGGTGTTTCCACTTGTGTGATATGAGGCAGATCATCGTGTGCAACAATTCAAAGTGTTGTGTAACTTATGAACTCGACTTAGCTGATTTTTGGGGGTTGTATGCAGTGGTTTATAAATGAGGCTCCTGGTGTTCGCTTTGAGCTTCAGCAGATCCTCTTCAGATCCTCTTTAAGTTTCTGCCCTGTGATTGGTTGATGACATATGTGCTTTGATGAGCCGGTGTACCTAATGATGCACTGTGGGAGTGGTACCTGGTGTCAGCATTGCTCAGGGGCACTCTGTCTTTTTGCCAGGTGATTCTGGCCTCGGGAACACCGTTGATCTGACACTGGAAGCGAGCAACTCCGCCTTCATCCACGGACATGGACACAGGGTGGGTGTGGAACTTAGGAAGTGCTAAGGAGCAAATGACAAATATTTCAGTCCAAATAAATCTGATATGAACAGATGAGCAATAATTTGCTGTACATTTGCTCTGCAGCCAGCAGGTGGCGCAGTGTTCTGAGAGTGAATAGTGTTCTGTTTAAAAGAGTTTGACCTGCACACTGGAGTTACAGTAACTCTGTGAGTGTTAATGAATTTGATTTAACAGTCTAATAATGTTTATTTTATATCCTTAAATGCACATCCTGCAGTGTTAATTTAACACTGCACATTTGATGTGTACACCTCTTGTGTCACATTGCCCAACAATCTAATCTTAACACTCTCTCCAAAGAAGTTGATGAGGAGCAGATACCTGAGTACAGCATGAACGCGACCGAAGCCTCACGCCTCATTACGGTCTTCACATCAGCACAAATTATTAAATGGAAGTCATGTGACAGAATGCAGTGATGCAGTCAAGATGCACATATGTGGTTTGATCTCTGTCACATGACCTGCGTTGTAATCCATGACCGCTACAAACGAAGGAACAAGATAACAACAACAACAACCAGTCTCGTCTAAAGTACCTCAAAGTGATACTTGAGTGTAAGTACAAGTATCTTACCATAAAAGTACTTTGGTCAAAGTTAAAGTCTCCCTTAAAAATACTACTTGAGTAAAAGTCTTAAAGTATCTGATATTTACTGAACTTAAGTATCTAAAAGTAAATTTCTCACATAAAATGTACTTTAAGTAAAAGTAAAATCCAAAACAAGTGGAGAGTGAAACAGCAACACGAAAAGAAAGTCAGTGTGGTGTCTGGAGAAACCAGCAGGGGGCCTCAGCCCCTATAAAAGGCTGGATCCGCCTCTGGTGGAGCAGTGCTGGTGTTGGTGACGTGAAGATTGAACAACAGTTGGATGGAAATAGCACTTAAGAAAGCTGCCGTTATTTTTCTGAATACACAGTTATTTTCCTGGAAGACCCACACACACTTTTCTGTTAAGCACAACAGCCGGGTGCGTTTGGAGTCCAAAGGACAGATGGTTTTCACCCTTAACAGTCTCTTCCTCAGCGGGGCCACAGATTCAACCTGTCATCTTTCATTTTTTTGTCCTTTAAAGGTGTTTTATGTCAAACACGGCAACTGATGCTGCAGAGGTAAAAGGCGCTGCGCTCCGGCTGCAGAGGACTGCATCAGCTGCGCTCCGGCTGCAGAGGACTCCATCAGCTATGCTCCAGCTGCAGAGGACTCGATCAGCTACGCTCCAGCTGCAGAGGACTCGATCAGCTACGCTCCAGCTGCAGAGGACTCGATCAGCTACACTCCAGCTGCAGAGGACTCGATCAGCAGAGGACTCAATCAGCTACGCTCCAGCTGCAGAGGACTCGATCAGCTACGCTCCAGCTGCAGAGGACTCGATCAGCTACGCTCCAGCTGCAGAGGACTCGATCAGCTACGCTCCAGCTGCAGAGGACTCGATCAGTTGCGCTCCGGCTGCAGAGGACTCGATCAGCTATGCTCCAGCTGCAGAGGACTCGATCAGCTACGCTCCAGCTGCAGAGGACTCGATCAGCTATGCTCCAGCTGCAGAGGACTGCATCAGCTACGCTCCAGCTGCAGAGGACTCGATCAGCTATGCTCCAGCTGCAGAGGACTCGATCAGCTATGCTCCAGCTGCAGAGGACTGCATCAGCTACGCTCCAGCTGCAGAGGACTCGATCAGCTACGCTCCAGCTGCAGAGGACTCGATCAGCTATGCTCCAGCTGCAGAGGACTGCATCAGCTACACTCCAGCTGCAGAGGACTCGATCAGCTACGCTCCAGCTGCAGAGGACTCGATCAGCTACGCTCC
The DNA here is from genome assembly GCF_902500255.1 of Thalassophryne amazonica. Classification (NCBI taxonomy): domain Eukaryota; kingdom Metazoa; phylum Chordata; class Actinopteri; order Batrachoidiformes; family Batrachoididae; genus Thalassophryne; species Thalassophryne amazonica. The sequence continues at coordinate 4,363,169 of NC_047122.1, forward strand.
AGCTGCAGAGGACTGCATCAGCTACACTCCAGCTGCAGAGGACTCGATCAGCTATGCTCCAGCTGCAGAGGACTGCATCAGCTACACTCCAGCTGCAGAGGACTCGATCAGCTACGCTCCAGCTGCAGAGGACTCGATCAGCTACGCTCCAGCTGCAGAGGACTGCATCAGCTACACTCCAGCTGCAGAGGACTCGATCAGCTACGCTCCAGCTGCAGAGGACTCGATCAGCTACGCTCCAGCTGCAGAGGACTCGATCAGCAGAGGACTCGATCAGCTACGCTCCAGCTGCAGAGGACTTGATCAGCTACGCTCCAGCTGCAGAGGACTGCATCAGCTGCGCTCCGGCTTACTTTCACCTCTGCAAACAGGCATTGGCCAATCAAATTTCTTCTACTTTTATATTGTAGTAATGAAGATGTTTAAGGGAAACGTATCAGAGGAAAAGTAAACATGTTATTGAGGAAATGTAGTGGAGTAAAAATGAAAATCACCAAAAATATAAATAACTTTGTTACATTACAACACTGACAACAACTAGATTTGCAAGCAAATATTAAGGGTCCAAGCTGGTCTGGTGCCACTGCAGATCCAGACCTGCCCCAAGCAAGGACCATGGAGAAAAGTTCTAAGACTCTCAGGCAAGATCTACATGAATTTTGGAGCATATTAGACGTCTGAAATTCGTAAAACAATATGCTTTGCTGCATCATCTACTGGTGCAGGTTCACCAAATTTCACACTGTGGTTCTAACAGAAGCCGTCCTTAAACATGTCACATTAATGCTATTCAGTTATGTCATTAATGATAAAAACCCGTCATAAATTAAACAGCTGTGCACACGGTCAAAGTAATAAAAAAAACCCTACAAATATGGAAAAAATATTTGAAAGTTTTTGGTCTGAAGCCATGAAGCAGAGAACATTTTGACACCAATCTGGCCTTTCTGTGTCAAAGGTCCAGAGACTAAGAGAGAAAGAGAAAACAAATCCAGAGAGTAGCTCACATCGACCTATTTTTGTGTATTACGGAATATCGCAAAAAATCTATCAAGGCACAGGTGGGTGTGGCCTGTACCAGTGGAAACAGATGAATCAACTGGTCGCAACAATATAAAGTTTTACTATGTGTGACTAAAATTTCACAAGGCAGTGCTGTTGTCTCACAGCAAGAAGGCTGTGGGTTCGATTCCCACCTGTGGAATTTCTGTGTGGAGACTTTATAATTGTGCAGGTCTTCCTTGTTAAAGAGATCTCGATCTGAATGGGACTAACCTGGCTAAATAAATAAAAACAAGTTGTTTTCTCAAACTGTATTGATTATTTATAGCACCCCTTAGGCCATTTTGTGGATATGATTAAGCTGTTCTGTGCTCTGCCAAAATTCTACATTTCAAGCCATTTGGTAATCCCATTAATGAGAAAACCCATCATTAATTAAATATCATCACATGCGGTCCAACTCAACGTCAAGACAAATTCAAGGTTTTGGTCCAATTTTTTCAGAGTCTATGTTCCAGAGAATGTTTTGACATCAATCTTGCCTTTCTGAGCCAAAAAATCCAGAGTTTGCACCAAATCTATACCGTTGCAAAGAGCTTAAGTCACCGATCGCAACTGTAGAAAGGTTTCTGATGTGTGACCGACAGATAAAAATTTATTAGAAGTTGTTTTTTCAAACCGGTTTTATTATTTATAGCGTCACCTAGTGTTTTTTTTACTGCCAATTTTCTTATATACAGACAGTTTGTGATCTACACAACATAAACAGTTTTCTGGTTGACTGGTAAATTTGGCAACATTTGGTCCATCCATTAATGAGAACACATTTTGAGTTTCGGCTCTTCTAAAATGATTTTTTTTAATTTTTTTTATCTATGTATATATTTATTAAAAGGTGATTTATCATCATCTTTGCTTTGCATCATCTTTCATCATCAGGGAAAATCTACATGAAAAGTTGAGCAATTTGTTCCTTCAAAATCCACAGGAAACATGCTTTACAGCGCCATCTAGTGGTGCAGTTCTACCAAAGTTGGCACTGAAACTCGAACTCTAATCCCATTAATATGATATGAACGAAGCATCAAATTCAGCACAAATGCAGCTGGAGCAAAATTAATGAAGCAGCTTTAACTTTTGACCTCTGTACAAACTGAAACTGACCTTTGTCACCATTCTTGCTGCTTTTACCTCATAACTCCATAACATTCAGTCACAGATTTTAATTTGTTTATTCTATTTCAAATACACTTTTTTTCTAAAATGATCTTCCTTAATTCAAACTGAAAGCAAATCTCTCCAACTTGATATAAATGAATTAAAAATCTAAAGTCCATCTTCCTGATGAAGTGGTGTAGAGGAGGATTTTCTTCAAAAGAAGACCTGAAAGTTCAGTTGACAGAAAGTACATTTGACATGAAAGACTAGATTTGATGTTTTGGTCAAAGAAACTTTTGTATTTCTTCATAACTGATGTAAATAAAGTCCAAGACACATTCAGTGACTTGAAAATGTTCATGTTTCCATCCTCTGACTTGTCTGAAGAAAACTGGCAATAAAACTGATTATTATTTACAGGTTTTATCAAGTTTTAGAGATTTGCTTTCAGTTTGAGTTTGAGGAAGATAATTTTAAAAATTTTTCTTCTTTTTATTTTTGTATTTCTTGTATTTAAAATGGCATAAACAAATTAAAATGTGTGAAATTCCAAGTGTTCCAATACTTTTGGAGGGCACAGTATCCTAACCTTATGACGAGTGTAAAAAGCGCCTTGAGGCAACTCTGTTGTGATTTGGCGCTATATAAAAGGAAATAAAGGAAAAGAAAATACGTGTGATATTATTACTGTTTGGTTTAAGAAGGTTTAATTTTCACTGTTGCTGCACTTTGTGTCAAATCATAATCATATCGTATATCAAATTGATATGAAAATTCAGTGAGGTATATCTTCTATTATACATTCCAAATCTAAGGTGGAACTCTACTAGTGTTTACTAATGTACACAGAAATATCTTTAAAGAAAAAAAAGAAAAGAGAGAGTAGAGCCACTTAGGTGCCTGGTCTTGAGAACCAGGGATGGTAGGTTGAAAAGCTTTTTTTTATCCCATGAGAACTCTCCCTACACACCTAAGAGGCTCAAAAATATGGACAGCATGTATATAAGTGACATTTACATGACAATTTGGACATATTGTACAGGCCTGTATGGGGGGGCAGAACCCCACCAAGAAGCTGAAAGGTTTTTGCCATGCTAATGCTCCGATGAGCCATTTTACTGAAAAAAGTCTGAAGGACCTAAATGACATGGTGAGATGCTGACAAGCTTCGCTCATTCATGTCCGCGACATATGTATATTATGAGCAAAGTGATGCTCAGCAGCGCAAAGTTCGCTCATGGTACACTGTGTTGCAAACAGGAAGTGCCAAATTTTGAGTCAAGAGTGAAACAGGAAATGTCAAATGTTGAACACTTCCCAGATCAACACTTCCTGGATTGACAATAGACAAGATCTCATGGAATCTCACGGAAATTCAGTGCAAATTAACACTGAAACAGGAAATGTCAAATGCTGAACACTTCCTGGAGCTATAGCAGAGGGTATTAACCTGTTTCATTATGTTATTTTTGCACTTCCATGTTTATCCTCTGTAAGGATTTTGGGTAACTTTGTTTGTTTCAATTAAAAAAAAAATAGAATTTAAATTTAAAAAAGAGAAAGAGGAGATCTCGTGTGACTAAAGGAAATAATGCAGGAATTCAGTGTGCAGTCGACACTGAAACAGGAAATGCTGTTGAATAATAAAGTCGACACGGAATCCGGGCACGCAAAGTGAGGCATCGTGCACCCTGACAGCACATGAGGTGAGTCAGTGACTATACAGTGTGTAAACTGCATGAAGGCTGTGAGCCATGGAAATGCTGCCCAGAAGCATTTACTGAAAATAAAGTGTGAAGGACCTAAATGAGATGTTTTTAAGGCCTTGTCTACACTGAAACAGAACTTCCTGTTGGGGCCCTGTCTGATCTGTCTGTTATCAGGTTTTAGTTGGTTTAATCTGCTTTTTGTCATCCTCTGCTTCTCTTAATCTGTTTCCTGTGCTTCTCTCTGTCGCCCTCTGGTGTTTGTGCTGGTCCCAACACATCTTTAGTGTTGATTCTTCCCACCTGTTGGAGTCTGCACCTGCTTTCTGATTAGTTTGGGTATTTCAGTCACTGTCTGTCTTCCTTCAGGTTGTGGGTACATTGCTATATTCATGTGGTCATTGGTTTTCTGATGGCCTCCTGCTCATTACTGAGTCCCTGGAGTTTCTCCTTTTGTCTTGTAAGTACACGTTTGACTTTGCTCTTTGATTCCTGCCAGGTCGACTTCATATAGGAGATTTATGTTTTGAACTCTCCCTCTGGAGGTATGAGTTTAGTGATAAGCTGGAGTAAGTCTGCTCAACACAGCAGAGAGAAAACTGACCCACCTTTCGTCAAAAAAGTGACAGCTGCCAATCAAAATTGATTACGTCACTAAGCCCCGCCCCCTCTATGATGTCACAGCCAATCAAAATCGATGACGTCACTATGTCCCGCCCCTAAACCCCTCCCCTAGTCCCGCCTCCAAGCCCCGCCCCTTATGACGTCACAGCCAATCATGATCGATGACGTCACTATGCCCCGCCCCTAAGCCCCGCCCCTAGTCCCACCTCCGAGCCCCCGCCCCTTATGACATCACATCCAATCAGAGTCGATGACGTCAGTATGTCCTGCCCCTAAGCCCCGCCCCCGGCTCCTCCCCTAGTTCCGCCCCTGGCTCCTCCCCTAGCCCCACCCCCCAAGCTCCTCCCCTAACCCCGGCCAAGCACCGCCTCCAAGCCTTACCTCCCCTCCCACCCAGGGTCTAATATTTTAATGTCATTTTATTTCATGAATTAAAGAACGATTAAAAATACCTAGATCTTTTTAATGTATTAAAGAATTAACTAATTCTGAAATAATTAAACATAAATCAGTGTCTATTATTTAATACCCCTTTAATATTTTTAATTCTTAAATTATTACGTTTCCTTTTCTGTTTTTTAATTCGTAAATTAAAGAAGGGGAACAAATAGCCGTCTCTCGGCTGTAAGTCTTTGCAGCAAGACGGTCAAATACCCACGCATAGAGCCGCTCGCGGAAACATGACCCCACGGCTGTAAAACCTGTTGCAGACGCTAACTGTGTCTGTGTGAGTCCGTGTGTGTGTGTGTGCGTGTGTGTGTGTGTGTGTGTGTGTGTGTGTGTGGCGGGACACCCGCTGAGCGGAGATGCTGCCCCGAGGTGATGAACCCGAAGAACAATAAACAATGCTCCTTATCACTCACGCCAGATGATGTTTTCTTTTAAGATATTAGCCGATCGATCATGGGGCGCGGGACACCCGCTGAACGGAGATGCTGCCTCGAGCCCGAACAATCAACAATGCTCCTTATCACTTACGTCCCTGGGAACGAGTCAGCGAGCATTTCCACTACGACCGGTGAAGAGTGAAGATGCCTGGACCCCCAGCTATGGGTATAAAATAGAATAAATTTGCGGAAAAAATCCTGGAAAACCATGTTGTTTAATTAAGTTTTCTTGTCTTGGAGCAGAGTGCGAAAACCGCATCAGCTTTCAGGGTAAGTGATTTAAGTAATCTGTTTTGATAGAAATGAGTGTTTTTAAATGATGCACGCCGTCTGAAACTGTCTTTTTTTTTTTTTTTTTTTTTTAGACAAAACCACGCAGACGGTCCAGAGCGCGTTCGGACCCGTCCTCGGTAATATATTTGAAATAGTACAGAATATCCGCTTGCGAGGGTGATGCTTTGTATTCATTTATTTATGTTAATTCTAGAAATCAAGTCAGAGCCCCCTGAAGAAGTTCGAAGGCTGGAAGCCCCGACTTCACCACGCAGATGTAAGTACAGCGATCGAGATTAAATCACGATTAAAACTCTGGAATAACCCGATTTTTTCTGTCACAGCCCATGGAGAAGCGGGTCAGCGGGAGAGACCCGTAAAACGATCCGCGGATGTACACGGTAAGGAGTCGGAGTTTATGTATTTATTTATTTATTTTAAATATTTAATAACTAACGATTTTCTCTTTTTTCAGCACGCGGTGGAGGGAGACCGTCTATTTTCCACAGAGACGCAAGGCTCGAAGATATTCTGAGCTGGGATTAACCTCATCACGCAACTTTCTTGAAAATGTGTAGTCTGTTTTTATTTTTTTATTTTTTCTCTTATTCCGATGGAACGGGAGAATTCATTTTGAAGAGGTATATTAACTGAATTTCTTGAGGTAGATTCTTCCTGCTACAGATTTTAAAAGATGGAAGGAGAGAATTCACATCGGGAAAATAACTTCGGACGTGTATTGGATTTAAACGCTTCAATAATCGACTCAGCGGGGAGCGCTCCTGGAGCAGATGGTCCATTACCCGAGGCGTTAAATTCACCGCCTCGAAATAACATCGAGTCCGGAGAGAGACTTTTAAGCCGTGTTCGTTTAACACCGTTAAATGAGGCTCTTAACAATTTAGCGGCTGAACGAGAATCGGAAGAAATTAACCCCTACATCATTTCTGCGATTAACGCTATAAATTTGACGGTCCAGTCTGATACTGAAGAGCTCCCTGACCCCCCGCACACCTCACCTCCAGACGAGTCCGGTCCCGCGGCGTTGAACCAGGTACGTCTGACTCCGTTAAATAGCGCCGTAAACCTCCTCGCGTGTGAAGTTAATCCTCACGTCCAATCCGCGGTGGATGAATTAAATCAAACGCCTAACGACGCTCGCGCTTTTTCACCTTTAAGAAGTCCCTCCCCGCGCAGTGCGCACGGAGAAGAGATTTTAAACAGAGCTCATTTAACCCCGATAAACGCGGCGATCTCTGTTTTGATGGAAGACGGGGATGATGCACGACCGGGGTCCAGCCGGCACTCTCCCATGACGGGCGGTGGGGCTGCTAACGTCATCAGGAGACCTGCTTTTAACAATATCGAAATCAGGCTGCCTCTCAATTTCCAGCGCGCCGACGAAATTCCCGACTACGCGGAATTTTACCGTAACGCCGTAGGGGCTCTTCATAACTCGGTCGAAAAGGCTTTAACACACGCCAGGGCCGGGGACTTTATCCAAATGGAGATTCGTGGGGACTCAGTCTACAACGAGGCTGCTTTGATCAGCTCATATAACGACGCTGGCGATGTGACGGGCTTCCAAAATCTGTTAGAACGATTGATACAATCAAATTCCAACGTTTTAGCCGACGAGTCTCTGGAATTAGTGGTTCAAGTCATCCGCAACCAGAACGGCGCGGGGAAGCGCAGAATAGATGACCTCCTCCATCACGAGGTTCTGAGGAAAAAATCCAAATGCCTTAATATCGTGTATAATCCTGACAACAGTTTATGTTTCGCGATAAACCTCGTTCAGTTATTGAATCCTCATCTGACTATGCACGAGGCGGAGCAGCGCGGGCTGGCGTTACAAAATAGCGTCGGATTAACGGAAGCTACGCCGGTATCTTTAGAGCAGGTGGGAAAATTTGAAAACGCTCTGGGTTGTAAAATTGTGGTGTTTTTCAGAGCCGAAGGGGAGAGAAAGCTGACAAAATTCCAGACAGGAATACCGGCGCAGCAGAAAACTCTTTTCGTTTTTCTGTTTAATAATCATTTTTACGGAATCATCGATTTAAAGAGATTTTTGGGAGTGAAATATGTATGTAAGTTCTGCTTTGAGGGGTACAATAACCACGCCTCCCATAATTGTCCGTCATATTGTAAAATTTGTGAATCCACGCAGTGTTATGAGAAAAATAACCCTGTATTCTGCAGCGAATGTAACAAGGAGTGTCGCTCTCCCACCTGTTACAGCCTGCATAAACAGCCGAAGTATCGTCCTTCCGCCGGTAAGTTCGTTAATGTGTGTGATAACAGAAAAAAATGCCCTCGATGTAAACGTGAGTATTACATAGCGTTTTCTAAAAACAGCGCTCCGCACGTGTGTAAGCAGAAGAGGTGTCATATATGCGGCGAGGCTCTCCAGGAGCCGAGCGAGGGTCACCTCTGCTATATGACGCCGGTCAAAGCTGAAGAGACGCATTCAGAGAAATATGTTTTTTATGATTTTGAAACGTATGTCGATAATAACGGGGAACACGTACCGTTTTACGTCAGCGCTGTAACAAAGACGGGTGATTTTTGGAGCGCACGGGGGACAGACTGCGTAGCCCGCTTCTTTAAACATTTTAGAACGAGAAAATTCAAAGAATACGTGTTCATCGCTCACAACTCAAAAGGTTTTGACGGCTATTTGCTTCTAAAGTATTTAGTCCAGCAGGGCGTAACCCCCGCTGTGATTATGACCGGGAGTAAACTATTACTCATGACAGACACCGCCTTTAAACAGAAATATATAGATTCGTTATCTTTCCTTACAATGCGCTTATCTCAGATGCCTAAAGCCCTGGGGATCCGGCTGAAAGACGAAATCATCCGCAAAGGTTACTTTCCACACCTGTTCAGTTCAGAAAAAAATCTGAACTATGTCGGTCCGTACCCGGACTCAGCGGCTTACGGGGTCGCAAATATGTCAGAGGGAGAAAGAGAGGAATTTAACGCGTGGTACGTGCGGAAAAAAAACGCAATTTTCGATTTTAAAGCCGAAACCGTTATGTATTGTGATAACGATACAAAAATCTTGGCTGCAGCCTGCTCCAAATTTATGTCTGAATTCATCGCTGAAACACTCGTGGATCCTTTTACCTGCGTTACAATCGCCTCGGCGTGTATGAAAGTCTTCCAAACTAACTTTCTTGCTCAAAAACGCTGGCGATCCCCTCCGCCGACAATTATAGAACGAGGCATAAAAAATATTCGGACGTGGCCGTGCAATGGTTAGAATGGGTTGCTGAGACGCAAAACATTATCATCGATCACGCTCTAAACAGGGGCGAGAAAAAAATAGGAGGTTATTATGTTGATGGGTATGCTCAGATTGACGGCCGGATAAAAGTGTGGGAGTTTCTCGGATGTTTTTACCACGGGTGTGCAAGGTGTTTTACACAGCACGAAATAAACCCTCTCACAAACACCTCATTTGGAGAGCTCCACGCAGCGTGTCAGAAAAAAATAGCCTTTCTGCGGGCTATGCCGGGCATCACCCTCAGCGTAATTTGGGAGCATCAATGGCTTGAAATGAGGCTGAGGGATGAGAGCGTTCGGTGTTTCCTCGCCCGCAGGGGGTTACCGGCCCCCCTCGAACCTCGCGACGCTTTATACGGCGGTCGGACTTGCGCGGCCCGTCTGAGGTACACGGCTGAGCAAGATGAGACGGTCTATTACGTCGACGTGACCTCGTTGTATCCTTACGTTAACGTAAATTTCACATATCCCACGGGGCATCCGGAAATTATCGAGAGAAATTTCCGAGACCCCAGGACTTATTTCGGGCTCATCAAAGCCATCGTGTACCCGCCCCAGGGGCTAAAATTCCCCGTCCTCCCACACAGAACTCCTCACGGTAAACTGGTGTTTACTCTGTGTCGCACCTGCGCTGATGAAAATAATCAAGCTGCAGCGTGCACACACAGTCAGCAGCAGAGAGCTCTGTCTGGGACTTGACGACCCCGGAATTCCACAAAGCTCTGGATACAGGCTATGCTGTAGCTAAGATTTTTGAAGTCTGGCATTTTGAGGAAAAAAGTGATAAAATCTTTGAGGGGTACATAAACACCTTCTTAAAACACAAGCAGGAAGCCTCTGGTTTCCCTCACGAATTTGATAAAGACTCCGAGAGCAGAGAAAAATACATCACGGACTACTGGCTGAATCAGAAGATTTGTTTAGACCCAGAAAAAATCAGTCACAATCCGGCAAAACGACAGATGGCTAAGATCTGCCTCAACTCCTTCTGGGGGAAATTCGCCCAGAGGGCGAATCTGACGCAGACCGCGCTCGTTAAAAATGCTGACGATCTGTTCAGGTATCTGTTTTCTGAAGAGTACGAGGTCACATATCTAACATTCCTCAGCAGTCAGGCGGCTATGGTTCAATGGAGGTACGGCCCGCGGCACGTCAGCCGACCGGGTAAAACCGTCAATATTTTCATTGCGGCGTTTACAACGGCGTACACGCGTTTGACCTTGTACGGTTTTATGGAGGCTGTGGCAAATCCTGACAGGATTCTGTATTATGATACCGATAGCCTGATTTACGTTTGTAGGCGGGGTGAAACCCCGCTGCCTACCGGTAATTATCTGGGGCAGCTCACCGACGAGTTGAACGGCGACGTCATCACAGAGTTTGCAGCGGCGGGACCTAAAAGTTACGCATATAAAACCGCACGAGGTAAAACGGTCATGCGTGTGAAGGGGATCACTCAAACCCACGAAAGCTGTCAGAAAATAAACTTTGACAGCGTCAAAGATCTGGTCGAGGGTTATATAAAAGATCCCGCCCTCGCTGCATCTATCATAACGCCGCAGCAGGGAATTAAACGTCATAAAAGCAGTTTCAGTTTGACAAACGTGTCATTTCAAAAATCCTTCAGGGTGGTGTATGACAAGCGGCGTCTTTTAAAGGACGGGGAAACCGAACCGTTCGGATTTTGAAACATGTCTCACTCTGGAAATACGGTGGAGATTGACCCCAGACTTCAGCTCCCATTCTCCTGTCTCATCGTTGGACCGAGTGGTTCGGGAAAGACTGTGTTTGTGAAAACATTGCTGGAAAATTGTAGCCACACTATGAGATATGTGCCTGACAACATTGTATGGCTGTATACGTCTGAACAACCTCTGTATTCTGAACTGAAGAATAAAAATATTAAATTTGTAAGAGGACTCCCTGACTCATTTCTGGATGACAGCCTTTTCCCTGAAGGTCAGAGCCATTTGGTTATTTTGGACGATCTCATCTTTCAAGCAACGGATCATCCTGAAGTTGTAAGAATTTTCACCCAGTACAGACATCACCGGAATATGAGCGTCATCATGATCACACAGAACGTGTTTCATAAAGGGAAATACAGTCGAACCATCAGTTTGAATTGTAATTATATGGTGCTGTTTAAAAATCCCAGAGACAAGTTACAGATGAACATTCTGGCTCAGCAAATGTTTCCCGGCAGAAAACAGTTTTTTTTGGAGGCACTTGATGATGCTACGAGCGTACCTTACGGGTATTTATTACTGGATTGCACGCAGGAGTGTCCAGATCAGTTCAGACTGAGATCGGGATTACTCCCGCACGAGTGGCCCACAGTTTATTTACAGAAAGATAAACGGATATGAGCTCTCTTTTAAAAAGGAACGCCCCCGCTCTTAAAGCGCTAATCAGAGCCGGGGCGAGGGAGCGTCACCACAGCCTGAAGACCTGCAGGGCGGAGCTTCTGAAAACTTTATCCGAGATCGCTTTGAATATATTAAAGGGGAATATCGCCTTGAGCGACTCTCAATTCCGGGCCTTGAAAAAACGAAAAAGAGTTTTACGTCTTCTGGCCGACAGAAAAGCCAGTTATAAAAAGAAGCGGGGAGTGCTGATTCAGACGGGCGGCTTTCTCCTGCCTCTGCTCGCCACGGCCCTGCCCGTTATAACGAGTCTAATAGTACCCAGAGGATAATGGCGTTCAAAGCGGCGCAAAAGATGTTTTTACTCACTCCACAGCAGATGCTTCAACTCAGTCATTCCGTTCCGCCGAGCGGAAATAACATCAGACAAACGGCGGAAAATGATTTAGACTCGCGAATGCGAGGTATACTGGAAGAACGTACTCACTCTCCTTATGAAAAAATTAAAAAGTATGAGGCTCTGCTGCAGCGCTATTTAACCCTGATCAAGCAGGGGGAACTCGAATCACGCGTTTCACCCCCGCAAGAGACTCGCGTCGCTAAGCAACCTGAGGAGGAGGGGGTGGAGGAGGAGGAGGAGGAGGATGAGACTGTCACAGAGGTCCTGAAGAATATCCCCTCCAGAGAGCGTAGAAACTCTGAATATATTATGAGGAAATTATCGAAGGGTGATACGCGCTGGAGTCCGTCGGGGGAATTTGTTTACAAGGGGAAAGTCGTGAGGGGGTCTCACGCCATAGATCTTATGAAACATCTCGGATCCTTGTTCAAAAAATCGAGCCCCCCTACAGGCTGGGTGAAGTTCCTCAATATTTTACAGGAGCGGAACATCCCGGTGGCGTGCGTATCAAACCCGCAAGCCCGCGAGCAGCTTCAGAAGCTTAAAAAAGGCCGGAGCAGCTCGCCGGATGAATCCCTTCTTTTAACCGATTCGCCGGCCAGGAAGAAACTTAAGAAAAAAAAAGACTTCCAACGCTGGGAAGGTTTCTCACCATAAAAGGAGGGTATCGAATTAAAAACTGACTGGATATTATGATCAAGATTCTTTAAAATACATCGCAGTCAGTCACGTTTTTGTATATTGTTACTAATAAAACACCGACTGAAACTCATCTCCGGCCTTCATCACTTTTATTCGGTATACGGTTTAAAAAACAACTTTCAACACTTCTCTACTTAATAACAACGATGCAAAAACATTAAAGGTATGATCGGGGGTGCATTTTCTACACATTCGGAACATTTTTCACAAAAAAACACATAAAAAAAAATCAAAGGTCAAGGTCAAAGCTTCTTTCTACGTTTAAAAACGGGGGTTTACATCATGCAAACGCGATAAAACTTTAAAGGTATGATCGGAAGGCCGCTCTCACACATCCACCCCGTTTTCAGGCGAAAAAAACACATAAAAAAAAATTTAGGATCAAAGATTAACACTTCTTTCTGTACTTAATAACAATGTTTTAAAGCGTGCAAACGTGATAAAACTTTAAAGGTATGTTCGGAAGGCCACTCTCACACATCCACCCCGTTTTCAGGCGAAAAAAAACACATAAAAAAAATCAAAGGTCAAAGGTCAAAGCTTCTTTCTACGTTTAAAAACGGAGGTTTACATTATGCAAACGCGTTAAAACTTTAAAGGTATGATCGGAAGGCCGCTCTCACACATCCACCCCGTTTTCAGGCGAAAAAAAACACATAAAAAAAATCAAAGGTCAAAGGTCAAAGCTTCTTTCTACGTTTAAAAACGGGGGTTTACATTATGCAAACGCGTTAAAACTTTAAAGGTATGTTCGGAAGGCCGCTCTCACACATCCACCCCGTTTTCAGGCGAAAAAAGAAACACATTAAAAAAATCAAAGTTCAAAGGTCAAAGCTTCTTTCTACGTTTAAAAACGGGGGTTTACATTATGCAAACGCGTTAAAACTTTAAAGGTATGATCGGAAGGCCGCTCTCACACATCCACCCCGTTTTCAGGCGAAAAAAACACATAAAAAAATCAAAGGTCAAAGGTCAAAGCTTCTTTCTACGTTTAAAAACGGGGGTTTACATCATGCAAACGCGATAAAACTTTAAAGTTATGATCGGAAGGCCGCTCTCACACATCCACCCCGTTTTCAGGTGAAAAAAAACACATACAAAAATTAAAGGTCAAAGGTCAAAGCTTCTTTCTACGTTTAAAAAACGGGGGTTTAAATTTTCCAAACGCGATAAAACTTTAAAGGTATGATCGGGAGAGCGTTCTAAGATGGGGGTTACATTTTCACACGGAAAAACATAAAAAAAATAGGAACGCCGGTTAACACAAGCCGTGACAATATTTAAACTCATGTAGAGGCCCTGCTAGCTGGTTACAGGAGGTATTGCAGCTTTTCTTAAGGCAATAACGATATCTTTTCACAAAATCAGAAACCAAATCATCGTTCGCGATAGTATTTTCGGAGTATAAAGACACCACGTCCCGGTACGACTTCCCACTGGCTCTGTTATACAGATAATACACGCAGTGTTGTCC
>NC_047122.1:4377151-4474510 GCF_902500255.1 Thalassophryne amazonica
GTGTTTTTACGTCAGACATGCTTGAACACTCGTGCGCATGCATGAGTTTTTCCACGCCTGTCGGTGACGTCATTCGCCTGTGAGCACTCCTTGTGGGAGGAGTCGTCCAGCCCCTCGTCGGAATTCCTTTGTCTGAGAAGTTGCTGAGAGACTGGCGCGTTGTTTGATCAAAATTTTTTCTAAACCGGTGAGACACATCGAAGTGGACATGGTTCGAAAAAATTAAGCTGTTTTCAGTGAAAATTTTAACGGCTGATGAGAGATTTTTGGGCGATACTGTCGCTTTTTAAAAGGACTTCCCACGGTGCGAGACGTCGCGCAGCGCTCTCAGGCGGCATCAGCAGCCTATTTCAAGCTGAAAACCTCCACATTTCAGGGCTCTATTGATCCAGTACGATCGTGAGAGAACAGAGGAAGTTTCAGAAGAAGTCGTTTTCAGCATTGTTATCCGGATATGCCCCTGTTAAGGGAGATTTTTTAATGAAAAGACGTGCTGACGTGTCGCCGTGTCGGCTCGCAGCGCCGCTGCGACGCTCCGCCACAGGAAAAACACCTCTGTTGGAAGCCTTAAGGACAAGTTGGAACATGTCCAGCTGTTAAACAATTCTCATATACTCACTCCACTGAAAGCCATCAAAAGCCGCCTGGATTTACAAATGGTTATCAACACGGAGGTGTTTTTCCTGTGCCGCCGCACCGCGCCGGCTGCGTCCCGACCCTGTCCGCACGTCTTTCATTAAAAAAATCTCCTTTAACACTGGAATATCCGGATAAAATGCTGAAACCGACTTCTTCTGAAACTTCTCTGTTCTCTCACGACGTCCTGGATCAATAGAGCCTGAAATGTGGAGGGTTTTCAGCTTGAAACAGGCTGATGACGCCACCTGAGAGCGCTGCGCGACGTCTCGCACCGTGGGAAGTCCTTAAAGCGGACAGTATCACCTCAAAAATCTCTCATCAGCCGTTAAAATTTTCACTGAAAACCAGCTTAATTTTTCGAACCATGTCCACTTCGATGTGTCTCACAGGTTTATAAAAAAATTTGATCAACAAAGCGCCAGTCTCTCAGCACTTCTCAGACAAAGGAATTCCGACGAGGGGGCTGGACGACTCCTCCCACAGGATTGCTCACAGGCGAATGACGGCACCGACAGGCATGGAAAAACTCACGCATGCGCACGAGGGTTCAAGCATGTCTGACGTAAAAGCATATGAATGAAATCCATATAGTTTTTGAAAAAAATAAAAAGGACCTATACTTTATGGACAGCCCTCGTAAACTCATTTTGACTTCTGATATGAGCTGGACGGACAAGGAGAGTGTTGTGGTCCTTCCCTCTGTTGGTCTCAGGATTCCTTCTCAGATAACGCAAAAATGACTGCAGGTTGTTTTCCAGAGAGAAGTCACAACATTAAAAATAAACCCAGCCTTGGACAGGACAAATGGACAGAGGTTAAGTTTAATCAAGAAGTCCAGCAAAACAGAACCCTTGACAAACGGTCTATCCGCTCTGTCTTTTATAGGACACCCGCGGGCATTACTCCACCTCTGACATTTTATTTAATTATTTCCAAATCATGGTTTTCTAATGACAGTGTCGTTGGATGCACCCTAAGCAGGTGTTAGGTCCTTGAAAGATTTACGACTGGTGTTTTTTTTTAACATCATGTGCTGCCAGCTGCGCCTGTACTGGCCTCATTCCACGGCCAGCTGCAGCTCCTTACTGTTCGGCTGTCAGCCAGCACAGCTGCTAAGTTGGCACTCATAAGGCAGACACCTGTGAGGGCACCCAGAGGACATGTAGTTCAGATTGGGACACTTGATAAGTTCACCACAGGTTACACAGTTATTGAAAGATTGTATTGTAAAAAAGGGGCAGAAAACATAAGACTTGTTCTTCTCTCTGCTCCTTTTCATTCAGGTGTTTTGTGATGCTTTATTTCTGCTTTTCTGTTTTTTTTTCTTTTTCTTTTAAATGAATGAAATAAATATTAAAGAAAGAAGGAGAGAACTAGAGACCAAAAAATTCCTCTACAGTTCCCCCCTCTGGGACTCTTTCGAGTCCCATCTTACCAAATATACCCTTGTGCTGTTTAATGACAGGACATCAACATCTGTGCTGTTAAAACAAAAAGTAACTTGAGGCATGCACTAAATAACAAAAGGGGTCCCTGTGACTCCTCTTTACCACTAACTCTCCAGATGCGCCATGCAAGGGTCCCATTTTTATAAATTAACCAATGTGCTAACTATGTGTGTGCTTTTAACTTTACCTGTGTTACGCAAATGATGGTAAGGATAAACATTTATCAGACCTTCGTTATTGACATATACCAATCCATTTTTCTTTTTTCTTTTTTCGTTTTTTTTGTTTTCTCGTACACTCATTTCTGAAACCAGTCCATAATCCAAATCCAAAAACCCAAAATCCTGTCCGTTTTCAGAGCCATTAAATCCGTCCGAGTCCCCCAGCATTCACTCAGTGTCCGAGGTTTTGGGAGAAGTTGGGGAATATGAGGGGGTTTGCCCTTCAGGGGCAGCGGCTTCTGCCCCATATGGCCGATGTTGGCTGCCTCCCCTCATAGGCACTGTTGCTATTGGCACCTGTGATTATCTCCATGGCATCTGCAACGGAGGTGGTTCCCGGGCATCAGCAGGTCCTCCAAGCGAAGGCAGAATTCCTGGGCCATTCCTTGGTGTAGGCTGAGTTGGTGGAGCCCTAGTCGCTCCGAGCTGAGACAACAGGGGTCCTCCTGGTGCCAGATGGGACAGCTGCTGGATGGTTGGCTGTTCTGGCAGCACACCTTGTCTCGGCTGGCCTCCTATTGGATTGGATTTCCTATTGGTCAGAGGAGTCTGGTCTCTCAGCCATACTTCCGTGTCCTGGTAATTTCTACATATACAGTCATTACTACAGCTCCATGTCATTCCTTCAGACATTGTCTATCCTATCTCTCATTGTTGTGGGTGCATGTGTGTAAATGTAAATGTGCGTGCATATCTTCTCCCTCGTCTACAATATCACCAAGCACTGTCCATCCCTGTCCTCCCTTTCTTTTGTTGGGGTATATGCCACAATGTTAGGTAGCTGGGGGATGTCAGGGAGGGTATTTGTTATTTCATCCATTTCCATATATTCTGGTTCTTCATCTATTTCATTTGTGCCTTCGCCTAGGGCTCGGATGGCTAACAGTGGGAGTTGTCCCACTGTAGATGCAATCAACTTATTAACCAGAAATTTTATCAAGGGAATACCACAGCATATTACCAGCAAGATAGCCACTCCTATTAGCGCCTAGATCACACCCATCTGATATAACCAGCCTTTCCATGATATCCACCCTTTCCTTGTAGCCCCAAAAAGCATGAACAGTGGGCCAGTGTTTATTCCATCTCCTAAGAAATTTCCAGAGGTCTCATCAGTTCCGTTTCTCCTGTATGCATGAGTATAGTTGTACAACATTCTGTTGCTTTGATCATGATGCTAACTCCTTGCTCATCAGCCATCATCATCTCAATAGCTAATCTGTTTTGCATTGTCATTAGTGAGGTGGCATGCAGTTGTTCTGATAAAACTCCTACAGCGGCTAATGTCCAATTCAGATACCTTTGTTGATTATACCACAGGTAATTAATCCACTGCACCTCCTGGAACCTAGAACGAACTTTTGGGGTAACCCCAAACAGAGCTAATACCCATCCCCATTTGACCCCATCTTCATCTGCTCTAACTCTGCTACTGTCTGTGGCTTCTACTTGTATGGGTATCCCTTCTGGTATCCTGTTTTGTACTGTGATGTTGTGATCTTCTTTGAGTGTCATTAGTCCACTTTTCTTACGAAGTTTCTGGGGCATGGTTTGTATTGAATGTGGCATTTCAATTACTGTTATTGCTCCTGTGAGCATTACGGGGGCACAAAGGCCTTTCCAATTAGGGGACAGAGATGACAAGAGTTTCTTCTTTTGTCCGCATGTCCAAAAAATATCAGCTAAGGGTACCGTCCCTTTAGCTAAATTTGGAATAGATACCCATGAAGCATGGGTGAGATTCATTCCAATTACAGACCCCCCTGTTGCCGGTACTACTTGTTCACACTGTATGCCTGCTGCAGGCAGGGTGTGACATACAGTAATGTTCCATGATGTTTTGGCCAATTTATATTCTTGTTGCTTTTGCGTACACTGTATGGGGTGTTTTGACTTAGCCATCCCTACCTGCCAATTACTTATGTATTGTGCTGCTGAGCCTTTAGCTATACAAAATGGGTGTATCATCCCTTTCTCTATTTTAATCATAGGTGGGAGGGTTCCTTCTGTACTCAAAGGCACAGGACAAAATTTACTGTCAGCTGCATATTGTTCATCACCTACTGCCATTTTTATAACACATTGTGGATAGCATTCTGCTTGGTCTGAGTTATGTTGGGGACTCCTATAACAGTTGTTGATGTCAAGTAGGGGTCTAGCCTGAGGTATCCCATTTTTCCGGTGACAGGCTATGCAAGGCTTTTCACTGATCTAGCTGAAAATTTTAACCATTGGTAAAATAAATTGGTCTTCAAACCTTGTGTGCGGGCTAGGTCTGTACTGGGATCCCATCTCCCTACATGACTGCTTGTTTCTAGGCTTCTAATTGTCCTCTTTTTCCTCGGTTTAATTTTTATCCATTTCGTGGCTTCATGTACTGTAACAGTTACGTCTTGCTTGGTTTCCCTGCATCCTTTTTTATCACAAATTACTTCTATGTTGATTGTTCCCTCCTCTTCACATTTGGTGCTAATGGCTTCACCTAATATGTAATCCCCCAGCTGTCCCTGTAGTCCTATGTTCTTATAGGCTCTTGATTTAATGTATGCCAACTTATATGTTTTTCCTGTTGTTAGAGTGCCTTGTTCAGTTGCTATCGCGGCCATGCCTACAGCACAGTCAGTTGTATGTTTTGAATGTCTGTCTCCGCCCATACCAACCACCAGTAGTACTGTCAATCCCTTGAGTTATTCCCTGATGATTGTTCTGATGTCGGCGTGTCTTGTAGTTCTACTGTGGGTACGTCTGCCGGGTTACTGTCTGAGTCTGATGTCTCCTGTCGGTCCCTCGGTGCTGCTGTAGGGTCTCTGGCTTCTCCTTGGCCCGGCGGCACTGCCAAGACAAGCCTGCCGAGGCCGCAGGGGCGCTGGGCCACCAACCCTACAGCAGTGGTTTAAGTGGAACCAAGTGTCCTTACCGTTTATTTTGACTGCTGTTCGTGAGGCAAGAATCACTTTAAAAGGACCTTCTCGGCGGGGCCCGTCCCACTTCTTCTTGAACACCTTGACGTAAACCAGCTCACCAGGTTGAATGGTCTGATTTTCGGGTGGAATCTCCACTTCTCTGTCTTCTGTGGCACCTTTGACCTGCAAAAATATAGTTTTGTGTATTTGGGTTAATTGTTGCAGATAATTATGCCATTCATCTTGTAGCTGCTCCAGCGATGGTCCTTCGTAGGATCCTCTCAGGTATGGAATAGGCATCAACCAACCTGTGAGAGCTTCAAATGGTGTTAGATGGGTTAGTCAGTTAGTTTTGTGAGCGCATTGACAACAGAGCAAGCAGTAGCGCATTCATCCATCCATCCAGCCAGGTTAGTTTGCCATTGCTGTCTGCTATGATCTTTGCTAGTTTGCTTTTTAGGATGCCATTAGCCCGTTTCACCGCCCCATTTGATTGGGGGTGATAAACACACCCAAATTTTTGCTTGATGCCCAATTGTTTGAATGTTTCTTGTGTGACCTTAGCTACAAAGGCCCTACCGTTGTCAGACAAGATAGTATCTGGAATACCAAATCTTGGGAAGACATCTCGACACAAAAACTTGGCTACCATTTTATGGTCTTGGTTTGGGGAGGCTACTGCCTCGATCCATCGGCTGAATCTGCATATCACTACCAGAACATATCTCATTCGTCTGACTCAATTGTCGGCTCCCATGTCTATGAAATCCATCATGGGATGTCTAAATGGTCCATCAGGGACCAAAATGTGGGCTAGAGGTGCTGTGAATGTCTTCCGGACATTGTACTGCGCACACACTTCACATTCATTCAACAAACGGTCCACCGTGGCTGCCATATATGGTGACCACCAGACAGCTTTTAATTTGTTCATAATTTGGGCTCGCGAACAATGATCTGGTCCGTGAGCCCAAATGATCGCATGTCGCAATAAATTGGTGGGTAACACAAAATGTCCATGACTACTGTGCCACAGTTTGTCAGCTGGCCCCTGACTATGCATCTCAACAGCGCCTCGTTTAGCCCACACGCTTTTCTTCTCCACTGGCCCTACTCTGAGCTACTATCAGTGCTTCAAGTGAAACCAATGGGGCACAATCTTGGATGGTTAATAGGGGAAACATGTTTTCCCCTTGTGCTCCTTTGCAAGCTGCATCATCAATCAATCAATCAATCAACTTTTTTCTTGTATAGCGCCAAATCACAACAAACAGTTGCCCCAAGGCGCTCCACATTGCAAGGCAAGGCCATACAATAATTATGAAACACAGTCTACGTCTAAAGCAACATAACCAAGGGATGGTCCAGGGTCACCCGATCCAGCCCTAACTATAAGCCTTAGCGAAAAGGAAAGTTTTAAGCCTAATCTTAAAAGTAGAGAGGGTATCTGTCTCCCTGATCTGAATTGGGAGCTGGTTCCACAGGAGAGGAGCCTGAAAGCTGAAGGCTCTGCCTCCCATTCTACTCTTACAAACCCTAGGAACTACAAGTAAGCCCGCAGTCTGAGAGCGAAGCGCTCTAATGGGGTAATATGGTACTATGAGGTCCCTAAGATAAGATGGGACCTGATTATTCAAAACCTTATAAGTAAGAAGAAGAATTTTAAATTCTATTCTAGCATTAACAGGAAGCCAATGAAGGGAGGCCAACACGGGTGAGATATGCTCTGATCATCTGCTAGGTTGTTACCTTGAGCTATGATGTTATTATTCTTTTGATGACCTGCACATTTAATGATGGCTACTGCAGATGGTAGTTTGAGGGCTTGTAACAGTTGGGAAATTGCCTCTCCATGTGTGACAGGGGTGCCATCCGCCCTCAAAAACCCCCTCTGTTTCCAAATGTTTGCATGTACATGACATACGCCATAAGCATAAGCTGAGTCTGTGTAGATGTTAACACGTTGATCTTTAGCTATCTGGCAAGCCATAGTTAAGGCTTTGATTTCTGCCAGTTGGGCTGAACAAGGCTGATCAATTCCCTGGGACTCCAATAATTCAAAGGTCTCACCATCAGTCTTTAGTTTAACAATACCCATGCCCGCATGCAATCCCGCGGCATCCCGAAAGAATGAGCCGTCCACAAACAGGGTTAGATCTGCATCTATGACGTGGTTATACAAATCTTCCCTGGCTCTCAAGAATTTTTCAGTTTCTGCCACACAGTCATGTGGAGCGCCATCTAACGGTGTGGTTAATTTGGTGGCGGGGTTCACCGTGTGACAACGTTCTATTGCTATCTCTGGAGCAGATAACCCTAACCCTCATAGCCAGTGCGTCTAGCTTGTGTTAGGACGAACCATTGACTGGTCAGTAAGGCATGTAGTTGGTGTTACTGCATGTCCCATGATTATGGATGACACTTTTTGAAATGCGAAGGTAGCTGCTGCTAGACCCTGATAACATGGTGGCAACCCCATTTCAATGTTGTCAAGCTTTGCACCGTAATAGGCCAATGGTTGTTTTCCTTTGTTTGTTTCTTGCCTTAACACAGCGCAGGCATAACCAGCTTTTTCAGTAACATACAAATGGAAAGGTTTTCCATAATCACGGTTGCCTAACGCTGGAGCAGATTGCATGTCTGTTTTTAGGGCCTCAAAAGCTCCAGTCGCCTCATCTGTCCAGATAAGGAGAGCTGCATTGTTTGTTTGACCTGCAGCTCTGATCATGGCATGCCGAGGTGCGGTTTTTATAGCATAGTCACAAATCCACAGCCGACTGTAACCTGCCATCCCAAGGAATGAAAGCATTTGTCCCACTGTTTGGGGTTTGGGAGCTTTGATTATAGCCTCCGCTTGGCTTGGGGCTATACATCGCGTGGTCCCGCACAACTGCCTCCCCAGGTATTCTACTTGTTGTTGGCAGAACTGCAATTTGTCCTTGCTCACCTTGTGACCTCCATCTGCAAGAGCATACAATACAGTTAATGAATCTGTTCTCTGATGGAATGAGGAGATCATCCATATATTGCACCAATGTGCTGGGTATATCAAGGTGTTGTAAAATAGCTGGGGACAGGTTCAGTCCCTGAGGCAGACGTGTATAAGTTAATTGTTGTCCCAGAAATGTGAATGCAAACAAATGTTGTGAATCTAGGTGCATGGGCACACTAAAATAGGCTGAACACAAATTGATTACTGTGTACCATTTTGCTCCAGCAGGGATGCTTGATAGTATAGTATGTGGATCAGGAACCACAGGTGCATCCATTTCTATTATTGCGTTGATAGGACGCAAATCATGTACCATCCGGTACTCTTTGGTATTGTTTTTAGGGATAGGATGGATGGGAGTATTGCACGGGCTTGTGGTTTTTACTAAAACTCCTGCTGCCATTAGTTTTATACCCTCAGTAGCTTTCAATGGATACTGTCTTTGATGAGGCAGTTTTGCTCCTGGTTTTACTTTTATTTTTACTGGCAGGGCTGTTTTTACCAGCCCTACATCTGTTTTGTTTTTGGACCACACCACTGGTGGTATTTGCTCTAACAGTTTCTCTTGCTGGGCCGATATCCCCTTTTACTTTTAGACCAGTTCGCATAAACTGCTCATCTTTTGAAAGATGCATTTGTCGATTTTCTATGTTTTTCTGTTCTCTGACTTCTAAAACCGTCTTTACCATTGGGCCTAGGTCATGAGATTCGTACTTGTCTGAAACCAGAAGGGTCACATGAGGCACGGCATTTGGCACCATTGCTGATCAACTAAAGTTAGCTTGACAGAGGCTGCGGCCCCTTGGGGACCCAAATAGATTGCTGTAGTGGTTATGTGAAACAGCTGTTGATTCATCAATGCATCCCAGCAGTATGCATAATCAATTTGTTCTTGTTTGGCATCATACATCAGGGTGACATGCAGAGGTAATTTAAGCTGATGGGCTGCTGCATAGTGTTGTTCTGCCCAGGGCTTCAAATTTTCCCACTGCAGATGGAGATTTGAGTTTTCTGGTTGTAACTTCAGCCAGTACACCATGGGTTGAATGGTTCGGACCCTATCTTCCATGTCCATAAGAACTCTAACGTTGGTAAGTGCTTCGTCAGGAAAGTGTATTTGCAGTCCTTGATGGGTACATACTATCTTGGTTTGTAGTTTGCATAGAATGTCTCTTCCCAGCAAGTTCACAGGTGTATTTTGTGTTGCATCTTCTTCTTTTTGTTTTTCTTTCTTGTAGATTTCGAGGTGGTGACAAATATGTTCAGAATATAAGGCCCAGTTCATTTTTGATAGTCCCACTGCTGCATCTAGGGCTTTCTGAACAGCTTCAGGCAGAGCTTTCTTCCCAGTTATTTTAAACAGGATTTCAGTTGCTGGGGAATGGTTCCATGCATTTCCTGTTTCCTCCGCCCACCTCTTCTGGAACCTGTGCAGGAACGTCTTTGGGCACTCCTCGGGTTTCCACTCCTCATCATCCAATTTAGAGGGGTCCAGGACCTCAGGGTACTTTCTTCTCAGTTCCTCCCACATGGTGTTTCTATAGCGATTAAAGGGGACTTCATCGTATTGATTAGTGCCCATCGTTTGTGCTAGTCCGACTCTTTCTGCTAGTTCTTCAGTGTCATGTTTTCCCATTACATGCATCAGCAAGGCTTTTATGTCACCCAAAGACAAGGTTACCCCTGCAGTGTCTTCCTCTAAGGCGGTTATCCATCTCCCCGCTCCTTGGGTGACGTCTGGCAGCCTGTTGGCCAACCCACCATGTCTGTCCAGCTCCATGGGGTGTACACATGATGACCATTTCTGACCACCAGTGGGCATATGAGGTCTTCGTCCTCCTCCTCTTCTTCTGTGGGGGCTCCATACTGTCTGCCAGATCGAGTACAACTGACGGGCCACAGGCGGTCAAGCAAGTTAGTTATGTCCCGTTCTAGGGCCGTTACGTCTTTGGCTGCACATTGTTGTCTTTGTCTGAGTCGGGCCTCTCTTGCACTCTCAATGATGATCTCACCAGAAATCCTCCGGGTGGGCGGCTCTATAGCATGGTGCCCTTGATTGGCTGTTGACTGCTGTGATTTCCTTCTTTCCTCTGTGTCCCTGTATTTTTGTCTTTTTTCCTCCGCTAGCCGAAGTTGCTCAGCTAGTTCTTCATTATCTTTTCTGGCCAGATTCAGGGTGTCACTGAAACTCTTGTGCCACTCCTCGGAGCCCTTATAGCCTGAAAGTTGAAAATTTTCAACTGAAAAAAAGCCTGAAAATTTTCTTCTGCCACCTAAGACCTCAATGCGTTATATCTAAATTATCTCTGCCACCCTTTACTCACCACTCACTATGCGTCATAGTTAAATATCTCTTTTCACGTAGTCTTCCCTCAGTCGCTGCCAGCAGCTAATATATTATTTTAACAAGCTCCTTTCTGAGCCTACAGTATTTCATTTAGACAGCACTCTGTCTGTGCCAGCATTTAACATATTATTTTAACCTTAACAAGCCCCCCCCCCCCCCCCCCGTAATACAGTATTTTATCTTTTGCTCTGTGTCTACCGCGTTCCCCGCGCATCAGTCGGGCTGCTCTGCCCTTTTGACAAAGTTGGTAAGTTAAACTGAGTGAAAAAGTTATCCATTAATTGCTCCCTGTCTAACACTTGTTCAGAAGAGTACAATTTTTTATAAAAATTCTTAAAACAGTCGTTTATAGACTATTTTCATAAACCTTCTGGCCTTCTTCGTCAGATACAGCCTCAATAGTTTCGGATTCTGCATGCTTCTTAACAAAATAGGACCGACATTTTCCCGCTTTGTCTCCATGTTCATAAAACCTCTGTCAAGTATACTTAATTTTCTTCTCTGCATCCCTAGTAAGAAGGCAATTTAAGGTAGACCTAAGTGTAGTAATTTCCTGCCACAGTGATGGCAAAGGAGAAAGAATATATGCTTTTTCCTTATCTGTTAGCTCACGCTCTAGACGTTTTTGTTTCTCCCCTCTTTCAACTTCAATTTATTTTCATTTCTATAGCGCCAAATCACAACAGAGTTGTCTCAAAGCACTTCACACAGTAAGGTCTAACCTTACCAACCCCCAGAGCAACAGTGGTAAGGAAAAACTCCCTCTGAGGAAGAAACCTCAAGCAGACCAGACTCAAAGGGGTGACCCTCTGCTTGGGCCATGATACAGACACAAATTACAGAACAATTCACGAACGAATATACAAGAAATGCTGTTGGTGCACAGGACAGGAGGATCACCAACACGAACACAACTCCCATCTCTGGATGGAGCTGCACCTTAAACAGAGAGAAAAAACAGAATCAGGCATCAGAAAGACAAGAAATACTGTATAATTTGTCAGCATTAAACAACAAGAAAAACAGAGAAATACTAAGGTGATCGCCGGCCACTAGCCCTAAACTTCACTAAAAGACCCAGAATTTAGGTAAAGTTGAGGCTGCAGCCCGCTCCAATTACTAATAAAATGAATTAAGAGTAAAAAGCATAAAATAAAACTGTACCAGTATGCTAGCCATACGAAAGGGAAAATAAGTGCGCCTTCAGTCTGGACTTGAAAGTCTCCACAGAATCTGACTGTTTTATTGATGCAGGGAGATCATTCCACAGAACAGGGGCATGATAAGAGAAAGCTCTGTGACCTGCAGATTTTTTTGTTCACCTTAGGGACACAAAGTAGTCCTGCACCCTGAGAACGTAAAGCCCGGGCCGGTACGTAAGGTTTAATTAAGTCAGCTGGTAGGAGGGTGCCAGTCCATGAATAATTTTATAGGTTAGTAGCAGAACCTTAAAATCTGATCTCACTGGGACAGGAAGCCAGTGAAGAGACGCCAAAATGGGTGTAATGTGGCCAAACTTTCTGCTTCGTGTCAAAAGTCTGGCTGCAGCATTTTGAACCAATTGAAGACGCATAATGCTAGACTGCGGTAAACCAGAAAATAGAACATTGCAGTAGTCCAATCTAGAAGACATAAATGCATGGATCAGGGTCTCAGCATCAGCCATAGACAGGATGGGACGAATCTTTGCTATATTTCGCAGGTGGAAGAAAGCAGTCCTAGTAATATTTCTAATGTGGAGGCCAAAGGACAACGAAGGCTCAAAAATTACCCCAAGGTTCCTCACTTTGTCAGTGTGATGTATGACACACGAGCCGAGGCTGAGTGTTAACTGGTCACATTGATGCCGATGTCTCACTGGACCAAGAACCATCATTTCAGTCTTATCAGAGTTTAAAAGTAGGAAGTTTCTAGACATCCACCTTCTCACTGCTGCAAGGCAATCTTCTAAGGATTTTATGTGAATGAGATTACCAGCGGTTATTGGCATGTATAACTGAGTATCATCTGCATAGCAGTGAAAGGTAATCCCAGAACGCCACAATATGTGCCCAAGGGGAGCTATATAAAGGGCGAAAACCTTTATGCCTTCATGCTTCTTTGTTGCAGAATATGAAATAATTAACCTACTTGCATAAGCCTTATCTGTTTCCCATAACATAGAGGCATTGCTGGCTGAGGGAGTATTGATTTTCAGAAATACTTAAAATTCAGTAGAAAAGTAAGATACAAATTTCTCATCTTTAAAAATATTATTTAATCTCCAGTGGTGAGACTGATATAGTACTGATTTAAGTCCATAATTACTCTAGCATGATCAGAAATGATTATACTTTTTGTATCACATGATGAAACTAAATGTAAATTCATTCTTGATAAAAAAGAAGTCATCATTTCTGGTTTGACACTTATGCGGTGCAGAGAAAATGGTGTATTGTTTATCCGAAGGGTGCCTGCTCCTCCAGACATCAGTCAGCCCTACCTCCTCACATAAAGCAGAAAGTGTATTAGCCTGAAGAGAGGGAGCCATTGTACTATGTGCAAATCTATCAATAATTGGATTTAGTACTAGATTAAAATCCCCACCAACAATAACAATAGCGTTAGAGAGAAATGGAGCTAAATCTAGAAACAATTTAGTGAGGAAAGTGACTAAGCAGGTGGAGTGTACACATTCATCATTATAAAGTTTAGACCTTGCAGAGCTCCTTTGACTATCACATAGCGACCCTGTGGGTCCTTCACACTCTCAGATATTTTAAAAAGGCAGGCTTTTCTCAATTAAAATTGCTACTCCTGTACTTGTTGATCTGAAACATGAGAAAAATATTTGTTCAAATACACCTTGCTGCAACTTTGAATGCTCTTTATCATCAAAATGTGTCTCTTGTCGCCTGGCAACATCTATTCCATCTTTTTAAACATGTAAGTATTTTCCTCCACTTTGTGAATACCCCTTACATTCCAGGTACAGACACACAACTTATTCAGAATGAATATCGTCCAAATATCATGTAAAACAGATTAAGCTGATAAATCCACGACTCTCCGGGAAAAGGGTTAGGGTTAGATATCAAAAAATTATGGCAGTGATTCCACAAAGTTCGGCTCCGCCTCTGGTGAATTAAACCTGCTCTCCATACAGTTCACAAAAACCTTCAGCATAGCAGGATATAGAAGCACATAGTTAACATTCTTCCTTCTCAGACAACTCTTCACTTCATCGAAACCCTTACGTTTCTTGTCCACAGCCGCAGAGTAATCACAGAAAAAGAAAACTCTGATCCGATCCGCTGGTTGATTTGATTCCATAGTGAGACGCCGGGCCACGGCCATCACTCGTTTATCAGCTAAGTTATGAAATTTTATACCGATGGGTCTGGCACGTTGATTAACACCCGGCCTCAGTGCTGAGGATTGGTGAGCACGATCCAGCTTAATCTTCCCAGCTTTAGTCTTGATATTAAGATAAGAGGGAAGCCATGTCTCTATAAAAGTGACTGGATCCTTTCCCTCCATGCCCTCTGGTAGCTCGACCAAACAGAGGTTATATCTGTGGCTGTCGTTCTCCACATCATCCAAATGATCTGCCATATCAGTAATTTGTTTCTCAACTTTTATCACTTTTGCCTGCAGCAGTTCCAACGACTCCTCCGCACCTGAGATCCGTGTCTCAGCATCTCAGACCCGTACTGCTAATACTTGCAGTTGAGCTGTCTGTTCATGTATAGCAGGAAGCACAGTGTGAACTTTCAAATTTTATTTATATAGCGCCAAATCACAACAAACAGTTGCCCCAAGGTGCTTTATATTGTAAGGCAAAGTCATACAATAATTACGGAAAAACCCCAACGGTCAAAACGACCCCCTGTGAGCAAGCACTTGGCAACAGTGGGAGGGAAAAACTCCCTTTTAACAGGAAGAAACCTCCAGCAGAACCAGGCTCAGGGAGGGGCAGTCTTCTGCTGGGACTGGTTGGGGCTGAGGGAGAGAATCAGGAAAAAGACATGCTGTGGAGGGGAGCAGAGATCAATCACTAATGATTAAATGCAGAGTGGTGCATACAGAGCAAAAAGAGAAAGAAACACTCAGTGCATCATGGGAACCCCCCAGCAGTCTAAGTCTATAGCAGCATAACTAAGGGATGGTTCAGGGTCACCTGATCCAGCCCTAACTATAAGCTTTAGCAAAAAGGAAAGTTTTAAGCCTAATCTTAAAAGTAGAGAGGGTGTCTGTCTCCCTGATCTGAATTGGGAGCTGGTTCCACAGGAGAGGAGCCTGAAAGCTGAAGGCTCTGCCTCCCATTCTACTCTTACAAACCCTAGGAACTACAAGTAAGCCTGCAGTCTGAGAGCGAAGCGCTCTATTGGGGTGATATGGTACTATGAGGTCCCTAAGATAAGATGGGACCTGATTATTCAAAACCTTATAAGTAAGAAGAAGAATTTTAAATTCTATTCTAGAATTAACAGGAAGCCAATGAAGAGAGGCCAATATGGGTGAAATATGCTCTCTCCTTCTAGTCCCTGTCAGTACTCTAGCTGCAGCATTTTGAATTAACTGAAGGCTTTTCAGGGAACTTTTAGGACAACCTGATAATAATGAATTACAATAGTCCAGCCTAGAGGAAATAAATGCATGAATTAATTTTTCAGCATCACTCTGAGACAAGACGTTTCTAATTTTAGAGATATTGCGCGAATGCAAAAAAGCAGTCCTACATATTTGTTTAATATGCACATTGAATGACATATCCTGATCAAAAATGACTCCAAGATTTCACACAGTATTACTAGAGGTCAGGGTAATGCCATCCAGAGTAAGGATCTGGTTAGACACCATGTTTCTAAGATTTGTGGGGCCAAGTACAATAACTTCAGTTTTATCTGAGTTTAAAAGCAGGAAATTAGAGGTCATCCATGTCTTTATGTCTGTAAGACAATCCTGCAGTTTAGCTAATTGGTGTGTGTCCTCTGGCTTCATGGATAGATAAAGCTGGGTATCATCTGCGTAACAATGAAAATTTAAGCAATGCTGTGTAATAATACTGCTTAAGGGAAGCATGTATAAAGTGAATAAAATTGGTCCTAGCACAGAACCTTGTGGAACTCCATAATTAACCATAGTCTGTGAAGAAGATTCCCCATTTACATGAACAAATTGTAATCTTGAAAGTGGATGGATGGATGGATGGATGGATGGATGTATGTATGTATGTATGTTCTGGACTCAAGCCCAACACCTTAACCACTAGACCATCACCTCCCCTATTAGAGGATTAGCTCTTGATTGGATAGCTAGCTATTTACACAACAGGTATCAGTATGTCCATATTATTGGGATAAATTCTGAATTTTTGAGGATTACATGTGGGGTGCCCCAGGGTTCAGTCCTTGGACATTGTTTCTGTTAGAAACCAAACATATATCATTAATATATAAGTCTGTGAGTTGTATTTTGTTTGCAGATGATATGACTGTGTTTTGTAGATGGAGTGGGAATGACTTTGAAATGAATTTGAAACAATGGATTGATTCAAACAAAATCGCTTCATCTTGATAATTTAAGTAAATTTAAGGAGACATTTATTATTGAATGATGCATAAATTGAAATTGTAACCGAAACCAAATTTCTTGGAGTTTTATTGATGATAAATTCTGCTGGAAAACTCATAAATTATGATAAAACTAAAATCTCAAAAGCCATCGCAATTTTGTATAAGGTGTAAGACTTCTCCCAGCATTTGTTAGTTACGTTATATCATTCATTACTTGTCCCATATATGACCTATTGTATTGAGGTTAGGGGAAACACATACAGTAGTGTTCAGAATAATAGTAGTGCTATGTGACTAAAAAGATTAATCCACGTTTTGAGTATATTTCTTGGGAAACAAGGTACCAGTAAATTCAGTAGATTCTCACAAACACAACAAGACCAAGCATTCATGATATGCACACTCTTAAGGCTATGAAATTGGGCTATTAGTAAAAAAAAAAAAAGTAGAAAAGGGGGTGTTCACAATAATAGTAGTGTGGCATTCAGTCAGTCAGGAATCACTTTTATAACCCCACCCCTCTTTGCGAATTTGTCCTTAAGTGACAAAAACATATTTCAGCTTCCTTCAAAAGCTACTTCAAAGTTCAGATGTGAACACTTTAAATCTCTTCGCGAACATACTGGGAAAAAATATTTTCTTTTTTTTTTTTTTTAAACAGATGAATTGTTTCCATAAAAGCTGTAAAAATTCAGAATAACCGTTCTGATTCTGGTACTTTAGTCGGCTTAAAAAGACTTCATAAGAACAATATACTTACTTATTATAGTATGATGAATTAGGTTAACAGAGTTTGTTACTGTTTTTTGATTGTGCGTTGCACTATTTGTTCTGTTGTGTTGAGATATAGTACACTGATGAATCTATATTGTCTCTGCTTGTTTTTTGTTTTTTTTCTTTTTTTGGTGTGTGTGTGTGTGTATGTATGTATATATATGTGTGTGTGTGTAGCAAATGGTAAAAGGGGTGGTGTTAATAAGCATTTGCTTCTGTGTACACATTTTCGGCCGCAGAAAACTAGGAAATTTTCTAGGAATATTTTTTTTTGTTTTTGTTTTATATGGTGCTCATTGTATTGAGAAATCTCCAAATGCAATTATTTGGCTTTCACCTGTTTTGACAAAAAAAAAGTAACGGAATATTAATTTTGACTTTGACAAAAAAAAAACCTGTCATAAAACGGAAGACTAGCACCCCTGCGTACAAAAAAAGAAAATGAATAAATAAAAGCCCGAACACGGTCGTTATCTTTATCAAAAGCAGGAAATCGCAGTGTTAATAGTCACAGTTTATCTGTACATTATATTTATAAACCGTTAACGGAACGAACACCTGTATTGCGTTCACAAACGCATTAAAAATAAATAAAAATACTGACTTTTGAACTGTTTACATGCCGTTTTTGTCCCCAGTGTGACTTCTTTTGGCTCTTTAAGCTGTTGTGTTGCAACAACAACAGTGTCATCTGACCAGCGGGACCAGTGTCAGCAGTTAGTTTATGTGAGTTGACCTGTGACACAGAAGTGTTAGCTAGCTGTCCACACATGTGCGCTGATAAAATCGAGAGTGGCTTATTTATATGACAAATCAAAACGTGATGCACTGTGTCAAGCTCCTGAGATGAAGACAATCTGCTCTGGTGCATTTCCTAAAATAAATCAAGTGATATTGAGGAACGTGTGTCCAATTGTCAAACTGGAATTAACCTCCTCCTCACGTTTAAACCTCCTTCTCCTACAATTTGTAACTGAATCGACTACCCAGATCAATTATCCAGGTATTGAAAATATGTGCCTCCCTTAGCTTTCTGAATTAACACTCGTAGTAATTGAAGCTCTGAATCAGAAGCCAATTTTCAATTTATTTTCATTTATATAGTGCCAGATCACAACAGAGTTGCCTCAAGGTGCTTCACACAAGTAAGGTCTAACCTCACTAACCCCCCAGAGCAGTAGTGGTAAGAAAAAAACTCCCTCTGAGGAAGAAACCTCAAGCAGACCAGACCCAAAGGGGTGACCCTCTGCTTGAGCCATGATACAGACATAAATACAGAACAATTCACAAAACAAACATACAGGAATGTTGTTAGGCACAGGACAGGAGGGTCTCCAACACAAATACCACACCCATCTCTGGATGGAGCTGCACCTTAAACAGAGAAAAAACAGAATCAGGCATCAGAAAGACAAGAAATACTATATAAGCATTAAGCAACAAGAAAAACAGAAGAAATACTAAGGTGATCGCCGGCCACTAGCCCTAAACTTCACAAGAAGACCCAGAATTTAGGTAAAGTTGAGGCAGCGGCCCGCTCTGTTTACTAATAAAATGAATTAAATGGGTAAAAAGTGTAGAAACTATACTATACTAGTATACTAGTCATACGAAAGGGAAAATAAGTGCGTCTTAAGTCTGGATTAAAAGTCTCCACAGAATCTAAACTTTTATTGATGCAGGGAGATCATTCCACAGAACAGGGGCACGATAAGAGAAAGCTCTGAGACCCACAGACTTCTATTCACCTTAGGGACACAAGTAGTCCTGCACCCTGAGAATGCAGAGCCCGGGCCGGTACGTAAGGTTTAATTAAAGGCTTCTTTTCTACTTAACAAAAGTAGCACTACTCGGCTCGACTCTACTCGTTGTTTTGCTTTTCCATTAGGGTTAGTACCTGGTACCGGGTGTTTTTTTTTTTTTTTTTGTACCTGCTCAGGAGTGGTTCCAAACGAGCCAAGCCGATACTAAAATGTGACATCAACAGGCTGCCGGCTACTGATTGGTCAGAGAATGTCGTCACTGGATGAGTCATGAGTGCGCTGACCGAGACGAGAATCAAAACCCACCACTTTTAAATAGTCACAGCGGTGTTACAGCGACCGTCCTTTTTCTTTTGTTTCACAGCAAGTTTTTTTTTTACTCACACAAAACCACACCGTGGTCCGTGGATGAGTTTATGGATGTTATGTGTTTGGTGGCAGAGGAGAGAATACAGAGAGGTGGATGAAGCGATCTGAAATGAGAAAATCTCCCAGTCTTTGTCCGCGTCCGGCTCACCGGACATTACAGCAACGCAGAGAACAGCTGAAAAAACTTAAAAGTGATTACAGGACCACAACGACCGGAGTAGGTCGGACCGTAAGGGCTGGAAATGGTTCGACCGCAGGAACGCTGTTTACGG
Source organism: Thalassophryne amazonica (assembly GCF_902500255.1). Classification (NCBI taxonomy): domain Eukaryota; kingdom Metazoa; phylum Chordata; class Actinopteri; order Batrachoidiformes; family Batrachoididae; genus Thalassophryne; species Thalassophryne amazonica. Next base: position 4,396,438 of record NC_047122.1, read on the forward strand.
ACACCGACCAGCGAGCACCGGGAGACAGGATGACCACGACTCGGCCACGGCCTTGTTGGAGGTGATGGATAGTAAGTGTTTTTGTGACATTGTCTGTAGTCTGCTTGAAAGCATCGTTTAACGTTACTTATCCCATTGGTGGGAATCAGAATCGGAATCAGAAAAGTTTTATTGCCATATGAGTTACCAAGTTCACAACATTAGGAAATTGCTACGGTACTTGGTGCTAACATAAAAAAAAAATAGAGCAGTAAAATAAGTAATATATAATAAAACTTTACACTATAACAATGTTACAAAATGTACAGAATGTATGAGCTAAGATAAATAATAAGATAAATAAATAAATGGTGATGATAAATGGTGGTGACAGCAACAATGTAGAGTTCTAAAGGTTCTTGTTGAGGAGGCTAACAGCAGAGGGGAAAAACTGTTCTTATGACGGGAGGTTCTGGTCCGAAGGGACCGTAGCCTCCTGCCTGAGGGGAGGAGGTCAAAAAGGCTATATCCAGGGTGAGAAGGATCGGCTCTGATCCGACCTGAACGCCCCAGTGTCCTGGAGGTGTACAGGTCCTGAAAAGATGGAAGGTTGCAGCCAATCACCTTCTCTGCACACATTAACAAGCAAAGATTTTGAGTCTAAACTTGTGTTAAAGTAACATCGTTGTCTCATATATGCGGACATAGTGAGCTAGCTTATTGCTAACTACCGAGCTAGCTAACTCCGTGCACTGCTTTAAAGTATTAACTTCTGACAGAAAAACACCTAAAGTCAGCATGACAACAAATGTGTACATTTGACTCATTTAGTGCCATTACTGGAATGTTTTTTGACTTCGTCTTTGGGCTGTTCCCGTTAGGGGGCGCCACAGCAGATCAATCGTTTCCATCTCACCCTGTCCTCTGTATCTTCCTCTGTCACACCAACCACCTGCATGTCCTCTCTCAGCACATCCATAAACCTCCTCTTTGCCCTCCCTCTTCTCCTCCTGCCTGGTGGCTCCATCCTCAGCATCCTTCTCCCTATATACCCTGGGTCCCTCTGCACATGTCCAAACCATCTCAATCTCACCTCTCTGACTTTGTCTCCAAACCGTCCCACCTGAGCTGTCCCTCTGATATGTTCATTCCTAATCTTTTCCATTCTCGTCACTCCCAAAGAGAATCTCAACACCTCCAGCTCCGCCTCCTTTTTGTTAGTGCCACCGTCTCTAAACCATCCAACATAGCTGGTCTCACTAGTGTCTTGTAAACTTTCTCCTTCACTCTTGCTGATATTCTTTGGTCGCAAATCACTCCTGCCACCTTTCTCCACCCACTCCACCCTGCCTGCACTCTCTTCTTCACCTCTCTACCACACTCTCCATTACTTTGTACAGTTGAGCCCAAGTATTTGAACTCATCTACTTTCACCACGTCTACTCCTTGTAACTGCACTATTCCACTGGGCTCCCTCTCATTCACACACATGGACTCAGTCTTGCTTCTACTGACTTCCATTCCCCTTCTCTCCAAAGCATATCTCCACTCAACTTGCTCTCTACTCTCAGTAGAGATCACAATGTCATCTGCAAACATTATAGTCCATGGTGACTCCTGTCTGATCTCATCCGTCAACCTGTCCATCACCACTGCAAACAAGAAAGGACTCAGAGCTGATCCTTGGTGTAATCCCACCTCCACCTTGAATGAGTCTGTCATTCCGACTGCACATCTCACCTGCTGTCACACTATTCTTGTACATGTCCTGCACTACCATAACATACTTCTCTGCCACTCCAGACTTCCTCATACAATACCATAGCTCTTTTCTTGGCACCCTATCATAAGCTTTTTCAAAGTCCACAAACACACAGTGTAACTCTTTCTGGTCTTCTCTGTACTTCAGCAGTATTCTCAGAGCAAACATTGCATCTGTAGTGCTCTTTCTCGGCATGTAACCATATTGCCATCACCACCAGGGGAGGTGATGGTCCAGTGGTTAAGGTGTTGGGCTTGAGTCCAGAAGATCATGGGTTCAAATCCCCGCCTGACTGGAAAATCACTAAGGGCCCTTGGGCAAGGCCTTTAATCCCCTATTGCTCCCGGTGGTAGCGAGCACCTTGTATGCCTCTGTAGTTACTGCAGCTCTGCACATCACCCTTGTTCTTGAAAATAAGAACCAGCACACTTCGTCTCCACTCCTCAGGCATCCTCTCACTTTCCAAGATTTTATTAAACAATCTGGTTAGAAACTCCACTGCCATCTCTCCTAGACATTTCCATGCATTCACTGGAATGCCATCTGGACCAACTGCCTTTCCAGTCTTCATCCTCTTCTTAGCAGCCCTCACTTCTTCCTTGCTAATCTCTTTTACTTCCTGATTTACTCTCACCACATCATCCAGCCTTTTCTCTCGCTCATTTTCTTCATTCGTCACCTCTTCAAAATATTCCCTCCACCTTCTCAGCACACACTCCTCACTTGTCAGCACATTACCATGTGCATGTTTTACCACCCTAACCTGCTGCACAGGTCCTTTCCATCCTTTCTGTCCCTTTGTCTGGCTAATCGGTACAAGTCCTTTTCTCCTTCCTTACTATTCAGCTTCTTGTACAGCTCGCAATATCCCTTTTCCTTCGCTTTTGCCACTTCCCTTCTCGCCTTATGCCGCATCTCCTTGTACTCCTGTCTACTTTCTTCATCTCTCTGACTATCCCAAAACTTTTTCACCACCCTCTTTCTTCTTATGCTTTCCTGGACCTCTTCATTCCACCACCAAGTCTCCTTGTCTTCCTTCAACTGTCCAGATGTCATACCCGGTACTGCCCTAGCTGTCTCCCTCACCACATCTGCAGTACTTTTCCAGTTGTCCAAAATTGCTTCCCCTTGAACTAGTGCTTCTCTCACCTGCTCGCTAAATTTCACACAACAGTCTTCCTCCTTCAGCTTCCACCATCTGATCCTTTGTTGAGCTCTCACTCTGTTCTTCTTCTTTACCTCTAAAGTCATCCTACAAACAACCATCCTATGCTGTCTAGCGACACTCTCTCCTGCCACCATCTTACAGTCTGTGATTTCTTTTAGCTTGCATCTCCTATAAAGAATGTAGTCCACCTGTGTGCACCTTCCTCCACTCTTATATGTTACCCTGTGCTCCTCCCTTCTCTTAAAGTAGGTATTCACCACAGCCATTTCCATCCTTTTTGCAAAATCAACTACCATCTGTCCTTCCCCATTCCTATCCTTGATACCATATCTACCCATTACTTCCTCATCACCTCTGTTCCCTTCACCAACATGCCCATTGAAGTCTGCTCCTATCATCACTCTTTCATGCTTGGGTACACTCTCCACCACCTCATCTAACACACTCCAGAAATCTTCTTTCTCCTTCATCTCACAACCTACCTGTGGGGCATATGCACTGATGATATTCATCATCACCTCTTCAATTTCCAACTTCACCCTCCTCACCGTCAGACACTCGCTTAACCTCCAACACACTTTTAACATACTCTTCCTTTAAAATGACCCCAACACCATTTCTCTTCCTGTCCTCACCATGGTACAACAACTTGTACCCACCGTCTATGCTCCTGCTCTTACTTCCCTTCCACTTGGCTGTTGCACACACAATATGTCTACCTTTCTCCTGTCCATCATATCAGCCAGCTCTCTCCCTTTACCAATAATACTACCAACATTCAAAGTCCCCACTCTCATTTCCACCCTTTTAGTTTTCTTCTTCTCCCGCTGTTTGTGGAAACGTTCTCCTCCTCTTTTTCGTCATCTTCGCCCAGCAGTAGCCCAATTTCTACCGGCACCCTGTTGGGCAACAGCACAGGTGGCAGACGTTGTTAACCCAGGCCGTGACCGATCCGGTATGGAAATTCGATTCTTAGTCTGCGCCGGATGCCCTTCCTGATGCAACCGTCCTCATTTATCCAGGATTGGGACCGGCACTCAGAATGTACTGGCTGCATGCCCCATGTGGCTGAGTTCCTGGAATGTTTTTTGACATGTCGCCATTTTATGTTTTTGTTGAAGAATCCAGTTCCAAAATGACCAAGATAACTGAAACTCTGGGGAATGATCATACAGAGACTGAAGGTGTTTTTTTTTTGTTTTTTTTTGTAGGATTTTATTACAATTCTTGTTGGGGTTTATTTTGGTTTGGGGGGTCACTGGTGTGTGTGTGTGTGTGTGTGTGTGTGTGTGTGTGTGTGTGTGTGTGTGTGTGTGTGTGTGTGTGTGTGTGTGTGTGTGTGTGTGTGTGTGTGTGTGTGTGTGTGTGTGTGGATTTAAACTTGCTTTTGTTAATCACTTCCCATTTCTACCTTCATTATTGTCCAGGCAAGAGAAAAAGGAGCCTGTTCCAGCAGGAGAATCCGTCCATCTTGAGTGATGTTAAGGCTGAAGCTGAACTGGGTTCAGTGTGATTGACACATCTGACTGATCCTTAAGGAAGGAACGGTGGTGGAAGCTGCATTTAATCAGGCATATCTTGGCGTGCTGGGTGACCTTGTGCATGCGATGCGTGACCGGGGCATGTGACCTGCGCCCCCAACCCAGGACCATAGATACATGTAACTTTTGTATAGTTTGTGTTGCTTTTTTTGTATTTGCTCTTCTTTTAGTTGCAGTAAACAATTTAACTTATGTGACTGTATCATAATTTGTCATTTCACGCTGAGTCAACAGTAAGAAACATTTTGTCATTGATGTTTTGGTGCAATGAAGGTTCATTTCTAAGAATTTTTAATTTGGGTTTTGCCGCTCCAGAAGACACTGCACACTACACCTGGCTGAATCTTTACACAGATGCTGGAATAATCAGGTCTAAACTGAGATTTTACCAAATAGGATTTAACATAAACAAAAAGGTTTAGTCACTTCAGTGAAGGCACCATTACATCAAGGAATTTAACAACCAGTTTTACTGTCTGTTTACTTCAATTTACATTTATGCCCCCATTAAATGTAAAACTTATTTTACTACTGGATTATGCAGCTTTTCAAACTGTTAGCCTTTAAATCAGTAAACTGTGATAACTTTTACAAATCAAATTGGAAAGTGGAGACATTTTAGCAAAAAGTACAAAAATTTATTCAAAATTCACAGTGAAACATAACCGGTGTATAACATTTAGGCAGATGATGACAAAGGTGTCCCATTCCATGGCATATTGCAGCGTCGGCTCGCAGCCGCCGCGACGCTCCGCCACAGGAAAAACACCTCTGTTGGAAGCCTTAAGAACAAGTTGGAACATGTCCAGCTGTTAAACAATTTCTCATATACTCACTCCACTGAAAGCCATCAAAAGCCGCCTGGATTTTACAAATGGTTATCAACACGGAGGTGTTTTTCCTGTGCCGCCGCACCGCGCCGGCTGCGTCCCGACGCGCGGACCTGTCCGCACGTCTTTCATTAAAAAAATCTCCTTTAACAGTGGAATATCCAGATAAAATGCTGAAACTGACTTCTTCTGAAACTTCTCTGTTCTCTCACGATGTCCTGGATCAATAGAGCCTGAAATGTGGAGGTTTTCAGCTTGAAACAGGCTGATGACGCTGCCTGAGAGCGCTGCGCGACGTCTCGCACCGTGGGAAGTCCTTAAAGCGACAGTATCACCTCAAAATCTCTCATCAGACGTTAAAATTTTCACTGAAAACCAGCTTAATTTTCGAACCGTGTCCACTTCGATGTGTCTCACAGGTTTAGAAAAAATTTGATCAAACAAAGCGCCAGTCTCTCAGCAACTTCTCAGACAAAGGAATTCCGACGAGGGGCTGGACGACTCCTCCCACAAGGAGTGCTCACAGGCGAATGACGTCACCGACAGGCGTGGAAAAACTCACGCATGCGCACGAGGGTTCAAGCATGTCTGACGTTAAAACATATGAATGAAATCCATATAGTTTTTGAAAAAAATTAAAAGGACCTATACTTTATGGACAGACCTCGTACACATTTAAGATTTAACGATAAGTTATCAAAGCAAGTTACTTTGGTATAAAAAGTATTGACATTAACACGTTTATTGCTCTCAGACGCGTCTTTATTTACAGACCAAGTCACTGACATCAAAACAAAACAGAGCAAAGTGTGACTGAAGGCCTGATAGGTGCTGTAATTAATCTAAATTAACGCTTTATTTTGACAGACAATTTTAAAAGTTAATAGCGACAGCCTGCAGTTATTACTTATTTACGAGCTACTTAGGAAGCTAACGATTAGCTTACCGTCATGCTTTGCCTCTTCGTCTCTTTAGCAGCTTGTATCTTCTTGTCTTCATCTTCATATTGTTGTATAAATTCCCAAAGTCTTCTTTACTTCTCAAGCGTCACACCGCCAGCAGCTTTCTCTTAAAAACTGACAGCAGTAAACACACGGCGTTCGCCATTGTTTATACTTGTGTCGCGTATAAAACGACATCACTGCAGTTTGCTCTGCTGACCCCGCCCATGTTGAAGAGGTACTATTTGCAGTAGAAAAGGACGCGCTTGGAACCAAACCGAGTCGAGCCGAGTAGTGCTGCTTCTGTGTAGTAGAAAAATGCATTAAGTCAGCTAGGTAGGGAGGTGCCAGACGGTAAACAAATTTATAGACTAGTAGCAGAACCTTAAAATCTGATCTCACTGGGAAAGGAAGCCAGTGAAGAGATGCCAAAATGGGTGTAATGTGGTCGAACTTTCTGCTTCATGTCAAAAGTCCATCCATCCATTTTCTTCCGCTTTATCCGGAGTCGGGTCGCGGGGGCAGCAGCTCAAGCAAAGCCGCCCAGACCTCCCGATCCACACGCTCCTCCGGGGGAACCCCAAGGCGTTCCTTAATAAAATCCATATGGATTATTTGAAATGGGTATTGAGGGGTTGGAAATTTTCCATATGGATTATTTGAAATGGGTATTGAGGGGTTGGAAATTTTCCTCGTATTAGCCTCTCATTCCCCTGTGGGTTGTGCTTTGCATAAATTAAACATGCTCTGCAGTAATGTTTTTGCATATGCCTGAAATCCAAACGTCACAAAATGATTATTAACCAGTCCAACCATTCCAGCCGTAGAAACGGGACATGGTCCATGACTTACGACAGCTGCTCACTTGAAAAGTCTGTGGGGCAGGACTGGTTTGTTTGAGGATCAGGCATACACACCATCAGAGGTTTGGTGGACATTGTGACGCCTTAATTTGCAAAAATTGATTGGATGAATGATAAGCATTGATTAATATTGATTATTACGTGTAGGCCAATCTTAATATGACAATTCAATTCCCGACAATGATCCAATACGCCATTTAGATTAATACACTGCCTACCATGTAGGCATACGGGCAAATTTGACCCCACCACAGTACCCCAGTGCCATATCCTCATGTCCTAGTGAGTCAGAGCGTCACAGAGACAAGGTCGAGTAATCGTGACTGGGCCTGCCTTAGGTTGTCCCAGGGTTTAAGATGGGATCTTACCTGTCATGGGCTCGCAGCCTTCCATACTGGGCAGGGGTTCCAAGGGGTGGGGGAACACCCATTAAGAGGTGTCATGTCAAAACAGTTTTAATTGCACAGAACATTAAACATACAGGATCATTGAAAGTGAACTGAAGTATCTTTTAGCAATTTATCTCAGAATAGAAATGTTGGATTAATCAATGCTTAAACACCAATAATAAATAGAAATAATGACAGAATCTGATACATGAACAATGTTTTGTTCACAGGAATAACTATGGGTCAGGATGGACAATATTCATGTGAAAAGTTGTCCAACAATCTCTATCCTTTAAAGCCTAACTTAATCTGCAACATCAACTGATAATTAATAAGCACTTCATTGGTCATCAATGCTTCATGAAAGCCTGCAGCTTCTTGTTTGATTTGCAGCAGGGGTTAGTTGCATCTCATGAGAGTTCACATTATTTCAAACAAAACACAGGATGATCAAAATATTGACTTATTATTATTTTTTGCTTCTACATTGCTGTCAATTCACCCTCACCAACATTAGTGTCTAACAGGAGCTCAATAAACATGTTACAATAATCAACATAGTCTTACTGTCTCACACACTGTACAACCTTCTGCTCTGCTCTATAAACATGTTACAATAATCAACATAATCTTACTGTCTCACACACTGTACAACCTTCTGCTCTATAAACATGTTACAATAATCAACATAATCTTACTGTCTCACACACTGTACAACCTTCTGCTCTATAAACATGTTACAATAATCAACACAGTCTTACTGTCTCACACACTGTACAACCTTCTGCTCTATAAACATGTTACAATAATCAACACAGTCTTACTGTCTCACACACTGTACAACCTTCTACTCTATAAACATGTTACAATAATCAACACAGTCTTACTGTCTCACACACTGTACAACCTTCTGCTCTATAAACATGTTACAATAATCAACACAGTCTTACTGTCTCACACACTGTACAACCTTCTACTCTATAAACATGTTACAATAATCAACACAGTCTTACTGTCTCACACACTGTACAACCTTCTGCTCTATAAACATGTTACAATAATCAACACAGTCTTACTGTCTCACACACTGTACAACCTTCTACTCTATAAACATGTTACAATAATCAACACAGTCTTACTGTCTCACACACTGTACAACCTTCTGCTCTATAAACATGTTACAATAATCAACACAGTCTTACTGTCTCACACACTGTACAACCTTCTACTCTATAAACATGTTACAATAATCAACACAGTCTTACTGTCTCACACTGTACAACCTTCTACTCTATAAACATGTTACAATAATGAACATAGTCTTATTGTCTCACACTGTACAACCTTCTACTCTATAAACATGTTACAATAATCAACATAGTCTTATTGTCTCACACTGTACAACCTTCTACTCTATAAACATGTTACAATAATCAACATAGTCTTATTGTCTCACACACTGTACAACCTTCTACTCTATAAACATGTTACAATAATCAACAGTCTTATTGTCTCACACACTGTACAACCTTCTACTCTATAAACATGTTACAATAATCAACATAGTCTTATTGTCTCACACTGTACAACCTTCTACTCTATAAACATGTTACAATAATCAACATAGTCTTATTGTCTCACACTGTACAACCTTCTACTCTATAAACATGTTACAATAATCAACATAGTCTTATTGTCTCACACTGTACAACCTTCTACTCTATAAACATGTTACAATAATCAACATAGTCTTACTGTCTCACACACTGTACAACCTTCTACTCTATAAACATGTTACAATAATCAACACAGTCTTACTGTCTCACACACTGTACAACCTTCTACTCTATAAACATGTTACAATAATCAACACAGTCTTACTGTCTCACACACTGTACAACCTTCTACTCTATAAACATGTTACAATAATCAACACAGTCTTACTGTCTCACACACTGTACAACCTTCTACTCTATAAACATGTTACAATAATCAACACAGTCTTACTGTCTCACACACTGTACAACCTTCTGCTCTTAAACATGTTACAATAATCAACATAGTCTTATTGTCTCACACTGTACAACCTTCTACTCTATAAACATGTTACAATAATCAACACAGTCTTACTGTCTCACACACTGTACAACCTTCTGCTCTATAAACATGTTACAATAATCAACATAGTCTTACTGTCTCACACACTGTACAACCTTCTGCTCTATAAACATGTTACAATAATCAACACAGTCTTACTGTCTCACACACTGTACAACCTTCTACTCTATAAACATGTTACAATAATCAACACAGTCTTACTGTCTCACACACTGTACAACCTTCTGCTCTTAAACATGTTACAATAATCAACATAGTCTTATTGTCTCACACTGTACAACCTTCTACTCTATAAACATGTTACAATAATCAACACAGTCTTACTGTCTCACACACTGTACAACCTTCTGCTCTATAAACATGTTACAATAATCAACATAGTCTTACTGTCTCACACACTGTACAACCTTCTGCTCTATAAACATGTTACAATAATCAACACAGTCTTACTGTCTCACACACTGTACAACCTTCTGCTCTATAAACATGTTACAATAATCAACACAGTCTTACTGTCTCACACACTGTACAACCTTCTACTCTATAAACATGTTACAGTAATCAACACAGTCTTACTGTCTCACACACTGTACAACCTTCTGCTCTATAAACATGTTACAGTAATCAACATAGTCTTACTGTCTCACACACTGTACAACCTTCTGCTCTATAAACATGTTACAGTAATCAACATAGTCTTACTGTCTCACACACTGTACAACCTTCTGCTCTATAAACATGTTACAGTAATCAACATAGTCTTACTGTCTCACACACTGTACAACCGTCTACTCTATAAACATGTTGTTGTATGGCTGGGGGGCCTGGCTGCCTTTTTGTTTCTGTCTTTTGTTTTTCCTTCCAGGTGGCTTGCATTTGGGACTGAGTGGCTGTGTTGCTGAGGTGCATCTATATGGATTGGAACATGGTGGCATTTAAGACTGGAGTATACAGTGTATATTTGCCAGAGACTCGACCTTGTGACCAGACGGGTGAGATCGTCGTCTCGGGAGCCATCTCATCATCAGTGGATGCAGAGAACGTCCAGGGTTTGATGCACGGTCTGTGAAAGAGGAGGGGGTGAGGTCTCACGCTCGTCAGCACACTTCCTGAGGTACGTTAGATTTTGTGACTAACGTTTATACAGTCAGTAAATGTGGTGTCCCTCACACCTTATTATATTGAGCTGTACGTTAGTCATGTATCGGCTTCCACTGCAGTGGAGTTTTGTGAACTGGATGTTCCATGCCTGCAGGTTGGGAAGCTGATTAGTAATTAAGCCAGGAAGTGTTTGCTGTTTATGTACACCTTTGAGTGGTCTCTCTGTGTGTAGAGTGTGGACTCACATAATGGTTCCTTCTTTCACAGACTCGGTTTGTTGCGGCCACCTGGGGGGTGTCGGTGGGGTCCTTGGGTCCGAACGGCTTCTGGCTCCGGACCGTTAGCGCTGCTGGGAGCGGCAGCAGACGTTCAGTAGTTATCCGGATCAGTTGCGGGTGCTCTCCGCCCGGATGGTGCGTGTTTGAGACCCATTACTGAATACTGATTTGTGCTCTCTTGCAGCCGTGTTCCTGTGTTTGTGCCTTATCCGTGGGTCGTGGTGGAGTGTGACTGGCGACGGCTTCGCGTCACGCTCCAACCGGATAAGAGGTTTAAACGGGAGCTGCAAGAGTGTGTCTGTAATGGGTGCACGCACACGGCGGAGCTCTGTGGCACGGGTCGCTGAGCTTCCTGTGTTACAGTTGTTACAGCCCCGTTTCCCCGGATAAAGATAACTACTGCGTCTGTTGTATCAGCTCCGGCGTTATTTAGTTGAGCACATTTTGGTTGTGTGTTGCACACAGCTGCGCACGGAGATGCAGCTCGTTTGTTTTTTGTCACCAAAGGGGGTTTTTTCATTGTTAGCACTTTGGCTCCCTCTTTTGGTGACTTAGTCACATTACCGTTAAGCTCTTAAGTTAGAACAGGTGTGTTCGATTTGTTTGAGCTTAAATCATACGTCACTGATTTGTTTTGTGTTAGTTCATTTCGTGTGGGTGTTTTTTGAGTTGGTTTTTGTGTGGGATTTTTTTTTTTTTTTCCACTGTTTGTGTCTGGGGTTGTAACCCTGCAGCCTGTCTAAGAAGAAAAAAAAAAAAAAAAAGGACCCAAACAACTGTATGTTGGCCTGTTAGTCTTTCTTTTTATTTCTTTTTGTTTCACCTCCCCAGGGTTTGATGGGACGGTCCCCTGGGGGGTGATGGGGTGGTACTTGGGTTTTTTTTTTTCTTTTTTTTTGTTTGTTTTTGTTATGCCCTCTCTTCTCCTCTGACTCCAGCCGGGTGAGCCGTAGTGTCGGCGTTGCTGGAGGGGTGCAGTTTGGTTGTGCTGGGCATTTCCCAGGTAGCCTCTGCACCCGGGAGGGGGGGGGGGGGGGGGGGGGGGGGGGGGGTTTGGAGTATTTTCTTTTTCTTCCCTCTCTTCTCCTCTGGCTCCAGCCGGGTGAGCCGTAGTGTCGGCGTTGCTGGAGTGGTGCAGTTTGGTTATACTGGGCGTTTCCCGGGTAACCTCTGCACCTGGGGGGGGGGGGGGGGGTTTTTGATTCCCTGTTCCACCTCCGGCTTCAGCACGCCTTTGGCCGTCTGCCATCGGCGTGGCTGAGGTTTGGGGCAGTGGGATATACCCGCAGCTAGTGGCTGGTGTAGAAGTCGGAGGAGTGGCGCCGTTTTGTGCCGTTTGCCATAACCGCTGTTCCACTCCTCCCGGTTGGCTTCTGGGGTATAGTCACGGTTGGTGACACTGGACGTGCTTCCAGTTTCCACTGCGCCAAGGGGGTGGGGTTGGGGTTGGTTTGTTTGTATGGTTTTTTTTTTCTCTCTTCTTGTTTTTTCCCCCCAGTTTCCGCCCTCAGGGTTTGACTGTGGTGTCCTCTGGGGGGGAAAGGGCTGTGGGTCCATCTAGCCATAGACGGCCGGGGCTGGGTCCGTTGGTCATGAGGGGAGGCGTCTCCTGGGGTTGACGAGTGGTCCTCTGGGAGGCGCTGGGAGTCCCCGTGGGTGACGTTGGATCCCAGAGGGACCTCGGCTGTGGTTATTACTCCTGGAGCTGGCGGGAAGTCCTCTGGGGGGTGTTGGTCCCTACATGTCGTTTGGGGGGGGGGGGGGGGGGGGTGTTTTAGCGCTTTTATTTGTAAGCTTAAGTTTGGGGTTTTTCTTTTCTCCTCTTCCCGGGGTTTGATAGGACAGTCCCCTGGGGAGGGGGGGGTGGTTTGGTTGTTTGTGTTTGTCTTTTTTGTTTTATGACTAATGACCGCACATGGTTGGATAAAGGCTGACCGCACAGGTTTAAGAACTCCTGGCCACACCTGTGCTAAGTGACTGACTGAAACAAAGGCAAGGATGCAGCCAGAGGAGAGGACATCAACCATTCTGTTGGAAGACGAATGCAGATGCGGTTTCCAGCCATGGTCCCTGGAGGGGGGTGTTTTCTCCTGGGCCAGGTTTGTGTGGTCGCCGGGAGGCTTCCCGTGAGGGTGGGGTACTGTTGTATGGCTGGGGGGCCTGGCTGCCTTTTTGTTTCTGTCTTTGTTTTTTCCTTCCAGGTGGCTTGCATTTGGGACTGAGTGGCTGTGTTGCTGAGGTTATCAGGACCTCACCCTGATCACCTGCGGCTCGTCAGGACTCACAGCTGTGGTGCATCTATATGGATTGGAACATGGTGGCATTTAAGACTGGAGTATACAGTGTGTATTTGCCAGAGACTCGACCTTGTGACCAGACGGGTGAGATCGTCGTCTCGGGAGCCATCTCATCATCAGTGGATGCAGAGAACGTCCAGGGTTTGATGCACGGTCTGTGAAAGAGGAGGGGGTGAGGTCTCACGCTCGTCAGCACACTTCCTGAGGTACGTTAGATTTTGTGACTAACGTTTATACAGTCAGTAAATGTGGTGTCCCTCACACCTTATTATATTGAGCTGTACGTTAGTCATGTATCGGCTTCCACTGCAGTGGAGTTTTGTGAACTGGATGTTCCATGCCTGCAGGTTGGGAAGCTGATTAGTAATTAAGCCAGGAAGTGTTTGCTGTTTATGTACACCTTTGAGTGGTCTCTCTGTGTGTAGAGTGTGGACTCACATAATGGTTCCTTCTTTCACAGACTCGGTTTGTTGCGGCCACCTGGGGGGTGTCGGCGGGGTCCTTGGGTCCGAACGGCTTCTGGCTCCGGACCGTTAGCGCTGCTGGGAGCGCACCGTATCACTACCACGCCAGACCGCACACTCTTTTGTTGTTTTGTATCACATCACTGTTATGTATTAAATTCAGTTAGCCTTTGTACCGTGCTCTGCTTATTTCATACTGGGTCCTTCAAACGCTGGTCGGTTCTCTGAGCTGCGTCCGACACATAACACGTTACAATAATCAACACAGTCTTACTGTCTCACACACTGTACAACCTTCTACTCTATAAACATGTTACAATAATCAACATAATCTTACTGTCTCACACACTGTACAACCTTCTGCTCTATAAACATGTTACAATAATCAACACAGTCTTACTGTCTCACACACTGTACAACCTTCTGCTCTATAAACATGTTACAATAATCAACACAGTCTTACTGTCTCACACACTGTACAACCTTCTGCTCTATAAACATGTTACAATAATCAACACAGTCTTACTGTCTCACACACTGTACAACCTTCTGCTCTATAAACATGTTACAATAATCAACACAGTCTTACTGTCTCACACACTGTACAACCTTCTGCTCTATAAACATGTTACAATAATCAACACAGTCTTACTGTCTCACACACTGTACAACCTTCTGCTCTAGTTGTGTGGGCCGCCAGAAGAGGAGGTACTGCTGGCCCACCACCAGTGGGCGCCCTGCCTGAAGTGCGGGCTTCAGGCACGAGAGGGCGCTGCCGCCACGGACACAGCCGGGGGTGACAGCTGTCACTCATTATCTCTTGACAGCTGTCACCCATCTACTGAACATCATCTCACTCCATAAAGACCAGACGTCATCTCCACCTCGTTGCCGAGATATCGTACTTCGTTGGAGGTAATATTCTCAGCCTTAAAACTAACTGTGTCTTAGTCTGAACTCGTTTTACAGCTGTTTTCCTGTGGAGTGCCTTATCTGGGAGATTAGTGTAATCAACGACGGATTCGCTTCACACCCCAGCCAGATAAGTGTTGAGGCAGGAGCTGCACGAGTGTGTGTTAGAGGTGGAGGTGGCATTCCCACCGTTGTTGTTACGGGGTGTACACACACCCACACTTGACTGTCTTTGTTCTCGCCAGCAGTACCAGATCCGACAGTCGGGGACGGTGATCACTTGGGAATTCGGGACTTGGCGGCTCCAGTATTCACCAGGTTCGGTGGCGGCGGAAATTGTGTGGTTCCGGCTCTTCTCAGGACAGACGTCTTCTATCCTCAAGCCTGCCCACACGTCACCTTTGTGGATTGACTGTAATCATATTCTGAGATTGTCTGTATGTTCGTTGTGCACCTTCACAACATTAAATTGTTCATTTTTGGCTCATCTATTGACCGTTCATTTGCGCCCCCTGTTGTGGGTCCGTGTCACTACACTTTCACAACAGCTCTGCTCTATAAACATGTTACAATAATCAACATAGTCTTACTGTCTCACACACTGTACAACCTTCTGCTCTGCTCTATAAACATGTTACAATAATCAACACAGTCTTACTGTCTCACACACTGTACAACCTTCTGCTCTGCTCTATAAACATGTTACAATAATCAACATAGTCTTACTGTCTCACACACTGTACAACCTTCTGCTCTATAAACATGTTACGATAATCAACACAGTCTTACTGTCTCACACACTGTACAACCTTCTGCTCTGCTCTATAAACATGTTACAATAATCAACATAGTCTGACTGTCTCACACACTGTACAATCTTCTGCTCTATAAACATGTTACAATAATCAACACAGTCTTACTGTCTCACACACTGTACAACCTTCTGCTCTGCTCTATAAACATGTTACAATAATCAATATAGTCTGACTGTCTCACACACTGTACAACCTTCTGCTCTATAAACATGTTACAATAATCAACAGTCTTACTGTCTCACACACTGTACAACCTTGTGCTCTGCTCTATAAACATGTTACATTAGTCAACATAGTCTTACTGTCTCACACACTGTACAACCTTCTGCTCTGCTCTATAAACATGTTACAATAATCAACATAGTCTGACTGTCACACACTGTACAACCTTCTGCTCTGCTCTATAAACATGTTACAATAATCAACATAGTCTGTCTCACACACTGTACAATCTTCTACTCTATAAACATGTTACAATAATCAACATAGTCTTACGCAGCTCAAGCAAAGCTGCCCAGACCTCCTGATCCACAGACACCTCCCCCATCTCCACCAGGGGAACCCCAAGGCGTTCCCAAGCCAGCCGAGAGATGTAGTCCCTCCAGCGTGTCCTGGGTCTTCCCCGGGGCCTCCTCCCAATGGGACGTGCCCGGAACACCTCTCCAGCGAGGCGTCCATGGGGCATCCGGAAAAGATGCCCGAGCCACCTCAACTGACTCCTTTCGATGTGGAGGAGCAGCGGCTCGACTCCAAGCTCCTCCCGAGTGACCAAGCTCCTCACCCTATCTCTAAGGGAGCGCCCAGCCACCCTGCGGAGGAAACTCATCTCGGCTGCTTGTACTCGCGATCTCGTTCTTTCGGTCATGAGCCAAATCTCATGACCATAGGTGAGGATCGGAATGTAGATCGATCGGTAAATCGAGAGCTTTGCAGGGGGGCCGATTTACTCAGCTCTCTCTTCACCACGACGGTCCGATACAGCAACTGCATCACTGCAGACGCTGCACCGATCCGTCTGTCGATCTCACGCTCCATCCGTCCCTCACTCGTGAACAAGACCCCGAGATACTTAAACTCCTCCACTTGAGGCAAGGACACTCCACCGACCAGAAGAGGGCAAAGCACCTTTTTCCGGTCGAGAACCATGGCCTTGGATTTGAAGGTGCTGATTTTCATCCCAGACGCTTCACACTCGGCTGCAAACCGCCCCAGTGCACGCTGAAGGTCCTGATTTGACAAAGCCAACAGAACCACATCGTCCGCAAACAGCAGAGACGAGATTCTGTGGTTCCCAAACCATACCCCCTCTACACCCTGGCTGCACCTAGAAATTCTGTCCATAAAAATAATGAACAGAACCGGTGACAAAGGGCAGCCCTGGCGGAGGCCAACGTGCACTGGAAACAGGTTTGACTTACTACCGGCAATGCGAACCAAGCTCCTGCTGCGGTCGTACAGGGACCGGATAGCCCTTAGCAAAGGACCCCGTACTCCCGGAGCACCCCCCACAGGGTTCCCCGAGGGACACGGTCGAACGCCTTCTCCAGATCCACAAAACACGTGGACTGGTTGGGCGAACTCCCATGAACCCTCGAGCACCCGATGGAGCGTGTAGAGCTGGTCCAGTGTGCCGCGACCAGGACGAAAACCACACTGCTCCTCCTGAAACTGAGGTTCGACCATCTGTCGAATTCTCCTCTCCAGTACTCTGGAATAGACCTTACCAGGGAGGCTGAGGAGTGTGATCCCCCTATAGTTGGAACACACCCTCCGGTCCCCTTTCTTAAACAGAGGCACCACCACCCCGGTCTGCCAATCCAGAGGCATCCCCGATCGCCACGCAATGTTGCAGAGGCGTGTCAGCCAAGACAGTCCCACAACATCAAGAGACTTAAGGTACTCAGGACGGATTTCATCCACCCCAGGAGCCTTGCCACCGAGGAGCTTTCTAACCACCTTGGTGACTTCGGCCTGGGAGGTGGGAGTTGAAGACCTCGCTGACGCCAGTCGTTCCCAGCAGACCCTCACAATATGTTTGGGCCTGCCAGGTCTGACCAGCTTCCTCCCCTCCCAGCGGATCCAACTCACCACCAGGTGGTGATCGGTCGACAGCTCTGCCCCTCTCTTCACTCGAGTGTCTGAGACACGTGGCCGAAGGTCAGATGATACGACTACAAAGTGGAAAGTACAAAGTTGTACTGCACTGCCGCTCGGCCTGTAGGCCGAGACAACGGTGAGAGACCTGTCCCCAACCCGAAGGCGTAGGGATGCGACCCTCTTGTTCACTGGAGTGAACTCCAACACATGGCGACTGAGTTGGGGAGCAACAACCAATGCGACCCCAGCTCTCCGTCTCTCCCCGTGGGCAACGCCAGAAAAATGAAGCGTCCAGCCCCTCTCCAGGAGTTGGGTACCAGAGCCCAAGCTGTGCGTGGAGGTGAGCCCGACTATCTCTAGTCGGTATCTCAACCTCCCGCACAAGCTCAGGCTCCTTCCCCCCCAGCGAGGTGACATTCCACGTCCCAACAGCCAGGGGTTGTGAGCATGGACCGGGTCGCCGGGCCACCCGCCCTCGACTGCCACCCAGTCCTCTCTGCACCCATCCCCCATGGCCCCCTCTGCAGGTGGTGAACCCACAGGAGGGCAGGCCCACGTTGCTCTTTCGGGCTGACCCTGGCCGGGCCCCATGGGCTAAGGCCCGACCACCAGGTGCTCGCACGTGAGCCACAACCCCAGGCCTGGCTCCAGGGTGGGGCCCCAGCTCCGCCATACCGGGCGATGTCTCGGTCCTTGCTTTTTTACTGGTCATGGAGGTTCGAACTGCCCTTAGTCTGACCCGTCACCTAGGACCTGTTTGCCTTGGCAGACCCTACAAGGGGCACAAAGCCCCTGACAACATAGCTCCTCGGATCATCTGGGTACGCAAACTCCCCCACCACGATAAGGTGGCAGATATAGGGGGGAGATGTCAAAAGTCTGGCAGCAGCATTTTGAACCAACTGGAGAGCCCTAATGCTGGACTGCGGTAAACCAGGAAAAACAACATTCAGTAGTCCAACCTAGAAGAGATAAACACATGGATCAGGGTCTCAGCATCAGCCATAGACAGGATGGGACGAATCTTCACTATATTTCGCAGGTGGAAGAAAGCAGTCCTCGTAATATTTCTAATGTGGAGTTCAAAGGACAACGTAGGATCAAAAATTACCGCAAGGTGCCTCACTTTGTCAGTGTGATCAAATTGATGCCGATGTCTCACTGGACCAAGAACCATCATTTCAGTCTTATCAGAGGTTAAAAGTAGGAAGATTCTAGACATCCAACTTCTCACTGCTGCAAGGCAATCTTCTAAGGATTTTATGTGAATGGGATTACCAGCAGTTATCGGCATGTATAACTGAGTATCATCAGCATAGCAGTGAAAGGTAATCCCAAAGCACCGCAGTATGTGCCCAAGGGGTGCTATATAAAGCACCCAACCACCGCCTCTACTGGTGGTTGGCTCTCACTGCGGTATTGTATCACTTCCTGTTCCGGAGCACAGCTGTGTTTTGCTGTATCTGTTAGCTGTTTAATCTGCGCAGTTAGATTGATCTAGTTAACTAGATAACGATTTGTTTCACAGTGTAATCTTCACATGCCTTAACTAAAGCACTCCCTCTGCTGAATCACCTCTAAATTATTTACACATTATTCACTTTGTGTGTTTTTAGGAATCCGCTAGCTTAGCGCAGCTACTAGCTCTTAGCCGGTTTAGCATGGCGGCTTCTCCTGTCTCTCCCGCACTTCTCTGCTCTGGGTGTGAAATGTTTATTTATTCCTCGGCCTCCTTTAGCAGTAATGGTACTTGTAATAAGTGTAGCTTATTCGTAGCTTTGGAGGCCAGGCTGGGCGAATTGGAGACTCGGCTCTGCACCTTGGAAAATCCTACAGCTAGCCAGGCCCCTGTAGTCGGTGCGGACCAAGGTAGCTTAGCCACCGTTAGTTCTCCTCCGGCAGATCTCGAGCAGCCGGGAAAGGAGGCCGACTGGGTGACTGTGAGGAGGAAGCGTAGTCCTAAACAGAAGCCCCGTATACACCGCCAACCCGTTCACATTTCTAACCGTTTTTCCCCACTCGGCGACACACCCGCCGAAGACCAAACTCTGGTTACTGGCGACTCTGTTTTGAGAAATGTGAAGTTAGCGACACCAGCAACCATAGTCAATTGTCTTCCGGGGGCCAGAGCAGGCGACACTGAAGTAAATTTGGTAAGATTGTAATTCACGTCGGCAGTAATGACACCCGGTTACGCCAATCGGAGGTCACTAAAATTAATATTGAATCGGTGTGTAACTTTGCAAAAACAATGTCGGACTCTGTAGTTTTCTCTGGGCCCCTCCCCAATCGGACCGAGAGTGACATGTTTAGCCGCATGTTCTCTTTGAATTGCTGGCTGTCTGAGTGGTGTTCAAAAAATGAGGTGGGCTTCATAGATAATTGGCAAACCTTCTGGGGAAAACCTGGTCTTGTTAGGAGAGACGGCATCCATCCCACTTTGGATGGAGCAGCTCTCATTTCTAGAAATCTGTCCAATTTTCTTAAATCCTCCAAACCGTGACTATCCAGGGTTGGGACCAGGAAGCAGAGTTGTAGTCTTACACACCTCTCTGCAGCTTCTCTCCCCCTGCCATCCCCTCATTAACCCATCCCCGTAGAGACAGTGCCTGCACCCAGACCACCAATAACCAGTAAAAATCTATTTAAGCATAAAAATTCAAAAAGAAAAAATATAGCACCTTCAACTGCACCACAGACTAAAACAGTTAAATGTGGTCTGTTAAACATTAGGTCTCTCTCTTCTAAGTCCCTGTTAGTAAATGATAGCAATCTTCCATTCCAGCTTATTAATTAATCAAAAACCCAGACAGAGCTTTAATTCATTTGAAAGCTTGTCTCTTAGTCTTGTCCATCCAAATTGGAAGTCCCAAAAAAGTTTTATTTGTTGTTATCTATCGTCCACCTGGTCGTTACTGTGAGTTTCTCTGTGAATTTTCGGACCTTTTGTCTGACTTAGTGCTTAGCTCAGATAAGATAATTATAGTGGGCGATTTTAACATCCACACAGATGCTGAGAATGACAGCCTCAACACTGCATTTAATCTATTGTTAGACTCGATTGGCTTTGCTCAAAATGTAAATGAGTCCACCCACCACTTTAATCATACCTTAGATCTTGTTCTGACTTATGGTATGGAAATTGAATAACATTTACATTTACTCTGATGGACTACCCAGCAATGGGGAATAAGTTTAATTACAGTAGAAGTCTTTCAGAAAGCGCTGTAACTAGGTTTAAGGATATGATTCCTTCTTTATGTTCTCCAATGCTATATACCAACACAGGGCAGAGTAGCTGCCTAAACTCTGTGAGTGAGATAGATTATCTCGTCAGTAGTTTTATATCCTCATTGAGGGCACCTTTGGATGCTGTAGCTTCTCTGAAAAAGAGAGCCTTAAATCAGAAGTGCCTGACTCCGTGGTATAACTCACAAACTCGCAGCTTAAAGCAGATAACCCGTAAGTTGGAGAGGAAATGGCATCTCACTAATTTAGAAGATCTTCACTTAGCCTGGAAAAAGAGTCTGTTGCTCTATAAAAAAGCCCTCCTTAACGCTAGGACATCTTACTACTCATCACTAATTGAAGAAAATAAGAACAACCCCAGGTTTCTTTTCAGCACTGTAGCCAGGCTGACAAAGAGTCAGAGCTCTATTCAGCCGAGTATTCCTTTAACTTTAACTAGTAATGACTTCATGAGTTTCTTTGCTAATAAAATTTTAACTATTAAAGAAAAAATTACTCATAACCATCCCAAAGACATATCGTTCTCTTTGGCTGCTTTCAGTGATGCCGGTATTTGGTTAGACTCTTTCTCTCCGATTGTTCTGAGTTATTTTCATTAGTTACTTCTTCCAAACCATCAACATGTCTATTAGACCCCATTCCTACCAGGCTGCTCAAGGAAGCCCTACCATTAATTAATGCTTCGATCTTAAATATGATCAATCTGTCTTTATTAGTTGGCTATGTACCACAGGCTTTTAAGGTGGCAGTAATTAAACCATTACTTAAAAAGCCATCACTTGACCCAGCTATCTTAGCTAATTATAGGCCAATCTCCAACCTTCCTTTTCTCTCAAAAATTCTTGAATGGGTAGTTGTAAAACAGCTAACTGATCATCTGCAGAGGAATGGTCTATTTGAAGAGTTTCAGTCAGGGTTTAGAATTCATCATAGTGCAGAAACAGCATTAGTGAAGGTTACAAATGATCTTCTTATGGCCTCAGACAGTGGACTCATCTCTGTGCTTGTTCTGTTAGACCTCAGTGCTGCTTTTGATACTGTTGACCATAAAATTTTATTACAGAGATTCCCACCCAGAAACCAAATGTTCTTTGAACGTTTGCATGAGAACGTTTGCAAACGTGGCATGAACACTGCATGAACATCATATGAACAAAGAATGAGGACAGGTAATGTTTGCATGCGAATATTCAATGAACATTTGTACAAACACCAAATGAACAGTTGCAGCAGAACATTAAATGAACATTTGTAGAGTGTTCGCATGCGAACATTACCTGTCCTCATTCTTTGTTCATATGATGTTCGTGCAATGTTCTCGCTCAATTACCTACAATTTTTGTGATTGTTCCTATTGAGAACTAAAAAAAAAAAAAGTAAAACAAACTTTATAAATGTTTTAAAATTCAATAGGTTTTATTTCAATAGTGACTTGCAATGTGGAATTATATTGTGGAACATATAAAATAAGTAATGGACAAACTTTTGAAATCACTTAATTGATAAAGGAATTCATCTTTACAGAATTAAACATTGCTCAAAAAGCACATAAAATGAAAAATTTTCAACGTTACAAAACATTTAAGCGGTAAACCACAAACGCTACTCCAAAAAAATGTTCAGATATAAGAATAACTCTTCTAGAATTAATAATGAAACCTTAAAAAAAAAAAAAAATTCATCTATTTATCTACATACAACCAATAATACACATTTTAGGAGCAAAAATAAATTCAACTTAAACATAAATCACCACTTGAAACAAAAACTACAACAATCTTTTAGACATCTACATACAATTAATAAAAGTCATACTTAAGAGCAAAACTGTGGACAGTTTTAACACAAACATTACTATCAATAAATTCCGAGAAAATTCCTATGGAAGTTTTTAATCGCAGATTTGAAGACTCAGTATGACAGTCAGATTAGTCAGTTAGCGAAACTGAACAGTTTAACACAAACATATTACAATCAATAAATTTCCTGAGGAAATTCACGATGAAACAAAATATACAAAAATACAAAATTATTAATTTAAATTGTTTAATCCCCAAATAAAAAAAGTTCTCTGGAGGTAAAATTAAATTTTATCAAAAATATTCCATGTACAATGCAAATTAAGTAATGCTACTAATCTGACCATAAGCTTTGATATTATAGAACATAAACCCCGATATCATATAAAATACCCTCAGCCGTATGTGCAGTCTTCTTAATAATTATTTAATTGGAATCTATATGTATACAGGTGGGGCCAAAAGTTTACATATCCTGGCAGTAGATTTTTTTTTTGGCCATTTTTCAGAGAATATGAACAATAACACAAAAACTTTTTTTTCGCTCATGGTTCATGGTTGGGTGAAGCCATTTACCGGCAAACAACAGTGTTTACTCTTTTCAAATCATAATGACAACACAAACTACTCAAATTAACCTGATCAAAAGATTACATACCCCTCTTCTTAATATCATGTAGTGCCTGTCTTTTGTGGTGGTTGTGGATGAGGCTCTCTGAGGGTAAAGCTGCCACTGAATGGTTTGGACTTTATTTACATCAATTATGAAGAATACAAACGATATGGCACTCTATGGTAAATCTGCATGAACAGTTCTGAAAAACTGAGTGAGTGTGCAAGACAGACCATCAAGTCTGTCATTAGTACTCTTGAGCTGCAAGTTGAAAATTTCCTTTGTTATATATACATTTGTTATATATACATTTTTCTGTTCAGATATTGTATAATTTGAGCTACATGGTCATAACTGGTATTCAACTCAGCACCTTATTGGACAGGCCCTATATTTTTAACAAGCTGTTTTTATTGCTTCCAGAATTTTCTCAATTTAGTTATCAATTAGGCTTACCACACAGGTGAAAGCAGATCAGACAAAAATGATTAATCCTCTGTACCCACCGTTATTTGTGTAAAGGACTTTTCACACCACATGCTTTGGAAGCATCAGAGGCGCCACAAATCGGTCTAAAAAGTATTTTCAATGAAATGCGTTGCTTTTTAGAGGCGTCTGAAGCGTCACGTCAAAAGCCGAGCTAAACCATCGCTTCTGCCGGGAGTGTGCACATTCCTGCTTGTCAACAGGCTGATGTGGTAAAAGTTCAACCCAATCCAACTTTTGCCGCTCTGAACTGTGACAAAGCTTCACACTGTCCAAAAGAAACAATGTGTCGGGTCCAAACATGGAAGACTAGCGGCAGAAACCACTGATGCCTACAAAACAGGAAGGTGTCACAGGACTGCTCATTTATACAGAGCAGTTTTCTGAAGAAAAATCCTTGCAAATGTTTTTTTTAAACCTCAAAATTAATTTGACTGCTGTATTAAAGCTTTTTCGTGGTTCATCGACGCACATACAACATGGCGATCACTCAGCTTTCCTCTGGAGAAAGAAAAAAAAAAACAAACAAACATCTGAGCAAAAGCCCCCTTGCCACACGGAACGCGTCGGGGGTGTGGGAGGCGTTGACGCGACGCCTGATGCGTATAAAGCATGCAATGTGAAAGGCTTTAGTTACCGTATTTCCATAAATACAGCATGTTTCATAATATACTGTGTAAAAAATGAAACAGCAAAACTTTATTAAGGTGATGAGGATCTAACAAACAGAAAACACATTAACTCACTTCTTTGAGTGACTTTACTGGAAGGCCCATTACTTCCAGGCACTGCTTGGAATTGGTTCAAGCCCACACTTCTGGTTTAGCTGGCCATTCTTCAGATGATCATCTTAGCAGCGTCCACATTGTTCTCTCTCCTGGTATGTCTGGGAACCGACACTTTCAGGGACAGTCCAAGGATGCAGTGCACCAACTCTGTCATTTAGCTGTTTGATACTGTGAATGATGTCATTCTGCTTCTCCTGGAACACAAAATGTATATAGATCCATATGTTACAACCTTAATACAGAAGTTCTCACTTTACATTAAATCCTATGCTTCACAAAGGATTAAACCAATGCTGTTGACCTTTCATCTTCAGCACAGACAAATCTGTGAATGAACTGAGTGATGAAAGTAAGTAGGTAAGTAAGTCCCTTCGGCTGCTCCCTTGTTTGCACTCGGGGTCGCCACAGCAAATCTGAGGTGGATCTGCATGTTGAATTGGCACAGGTTTTACGCCGGATGCCCTTCCTGATGCAACTCCACATTACATGGAGAAATGTGGCAGGGGTGGGATTTGAGCCCGGAACCTTTTGCACTGAAACCAAGCGCATTAACCACTTGGCCACCACTCAGTGATGAAAGTGAGCCATGGAGGAAAAAAAAAAAAAAACAAACTTGAAAGATCTTGGCAAGGCCCTGATGGTTGGTCAGGTGGTTGTCCCCCAGAAAAATGTGAAATCTCAAATGCATTCTGGTTAGTGCTGTAGGTATCAATTATTTTAGCAGTCAAGTATTCTATCGATTATTCTGGCGATTAATCGAGTAATCGGATAAAAAGTACTTTTGCGTTTTAACCAACATCAATGGGCTGTCTATAAGCAATGGCACAATGTCACTGTCATTTTGCTGAAATGGCGATGGGATGTAGCCTTCTATTTTGTTTTGTCCAATTTGTAAAAATTAACCAAGTTTTTTTTTTTTTTTTTTAAATAAAGGTTGATGGACTGGGTCCCTGTGTGATTTTTTTATCCCTCTTTCTCTTCAGCAGATGCATTTCAGCTGGAGGTTGAACATGCAGCATCGCAGTCAGTTTTTTATTATTTAAGTTACCGTGTTCGTGAAGTGTTGTGTGTTGCCCAAAAACGCATCATTAAAAAGTGAAACACTCACTGTGTGAGTCTGAAGGTAAACACAGAAGAAAGAGTGGACTTCTGCTGTTTGTCAATGTAGCCGGGGACAGAGCTGTGACTCGCCCGGTCTGAGAGCTCCTCACGCTGGGCAGAGAGAGACAGCAGCTGGCCACCGGGTCAATAGTCCCTCCCCACGTAGAGCAGAAAAATAGACAAACACACTGCTTTGCTTTAAATGCACAGTAAGTCTATTTCAGATGATCAGTGTGGACCATCTTTCTCTTAAAAGGCTTTATTTTACTCTATGTCACGTTGGAAAGCGGTAGCTATCGTTGCTAATTTGATTAGCTGTTATGCTCGCCTTTTGTTTTTTTTTCTGTGGATGTTGCAGCGCCACACACAGGCCTGACATATTTGCTACAACATTAAACGAAGCTTCGAGGCACAGAATTTGCCTCAAACAGTTTTTGTAATCGAATTATTCAAGTTACTCGACTCATCGTTTCAGCCCCAATTCTGGTGCTTTCTCAGGTCTATTTACCCACCAAAAGAATCTCAAAAAATTTTTTTTTTTGGACAGATCACTTTTCCCACACCAGATAAGGTGGTAAACCTCAGTAGTATAGCATACAAGTCCTCCTGTTTCAAGTGTATGGTACCATAGACAGTATGCACACACTATGCAAATGAAACATTATGCAAGGGACATAGAAACCGAGTTTTTATAAAAGGAATTCTGTAACTTTATATCAGCAATAAATAAACATGTCAATTAAGTAACACGACCTGTAAATTATTTCTTTAAATAAGGAAAGTTAGTATATACAACTTCATTACTGGCAGATTTTACTGTATTTTCAAATTATATCCCAAATAGAACAGAATATTTCTTGCCAGAAATTTTGAATATTTTGCTTGCTGAATGTGAATTTTTAGAATCTTCTGGCACAAGACACTGAACAATCTTATTTAACCATTATAGTACAAACCTCTGGATAAGGATCAGGCTGATGTGAATCAACTGCAGACACACACTCAACCGACTGGTCAGATGGAGGATTCAGTGATTTAACAACTCTTAAGGCAGCAGGCATGGTTACTGTGGTGGGGAACAAACAATGATCGAAAATATTATCAAACTTATCTTTATAAAGTCTCTTTCTGGGCACTGACATTACTTAAACTTAAAGACAGAGTATATATTTTAGTCATGGTCACAAAAAGTTATGCATATTTTAAATTTAGCATTTATTTAAGCAAATTAGTCCCTTTGAGATCGAGACCTCTTTTATAAGTGACCTGGACAATTATAAAGTTTCCAATTCACCCAACCTGCATGTCCTTGGAAGTGAGACACACCTTATTGACACCTTTAGGCTTCTGGCTTAATATCAGAATATATTAAAACATGGACAAAATATGAATTAGGCCTGTGCCTCTCTGTGGCTAACGTTAGCTCCGTGCTAGTCAAAAATGTGCTGGTTTGGTTCTCATTAGTCCATGTCTGGCATAATCAAGCTTCAAGCAAGTTCTGTCTTTTCTGTCTAAAATGGGTTTGTGCTCACATCAGGTTCCGTTACCTCGTGATGACTGTAGGAAGGCCTCGCCATTTGAAGCTAGCTGCTAACTCGTGGTTGTGTTGGTTTTCTGTGATCCAGTCGATGATCATCCAGCGTTAGTCTCCTCTTCTGCTCTCAGTGGTCTCTTAATCGTAGTATAGAGACTGAACAGGCAAATTAACGTCTTGAACATAAACTTTTATTTGCCAAAAGAGAGCGGAGAGCATGCAGCACTGTTAGTTAGCCAAGTCGTGTTCTTCTTCTTCTTTGTTAAACAGCGGGTTTTAACCCAACTCGGTGCACCACTGCCACCAACTGTTTGGTGGAGAGCACTACAAGCTTTTTTTTTGTTTTTTTTTTTACCAGAATGAGAATGTTGCATTTTACATTCAGAAATGATTGTATCCAGGTGTTATAATGTGTACAATGTACATGTTTTACCCTGGATAATTATAATATCATGCCTCACTGAAAACATGAATTGAGCAGCTGAAATTAAAGGAATCAGAAAGGAAGAAATATGTTGTTATGGTAATAATTCCCACCAAACACTGTTAGACTGTGACATGTGTGACTATTCATCTCATGTTCAGCATGTTTGTTTAAAAACATGTCTGATAATGTTTGAACTGCAAGTTGTGAAGTGACCAGTAAAAAAATATTATTTGTCTATGAGCTGTTTTATTTAAATGTCAATGTTTCCTGCTCATGCATGTTGAAAACATTATGTTGTAAATCAATTTTAATACCTTTAATGTATTTTTCCTTATTTCCAAAAATGCTAAAGATATTATGCTTTTAGAAAATATGGCAAAATGTATGTAACTCAGGTCTGTCGGACTTCTGGATAATTAGCTGCCATTGCAATCTGTTTCCATAAAAAAACATATTTCAGTAGCTGACAATCACAGTCTGTAGTGATGTAAATTTTTTATTGCAAAAATAATATTCCAATTAACAGAGTGCATGTTTATGCAAGTTGCCCCAAGACATGTTTCTGAGTTAGCTCTGTCAGTTTATCACAGTAATCTTGAAATTATACGAGGGTAGGCTGAAAAGTTCTAAGGCTCACTATAATGCAGTTAATGCATTACTCCTTCATGGGGAGCCTTAGAACTTTTCAGCCTACTCTCGTATATTCAGTAGGTCTGAATAAATCATAAATCGACATATTATTGGTTACCATGAGTGTTGAAATCATTTCCTATTGTTCATTCTACCTATGTTTGCACACATAATTTAAATAGAGTCCAACATTAACTTTCTGTAGGCAGTAAATGATATTTAATGTTTTCCTGTAATATGAAATTTTACAAAATAATTGTAATAATTAAATAATAATTTAATTTATACTTTTATTTA
Source organism: Thalassophryne amazonica (assembly GCF_902500255.1). Taxonomy (NCBI): domain Eukaryota; kingdom Metazoa; phylum Chordata; class Actinopteri; order Batrachoidiformes; family Batrachoididae; genus Thalassophryne; species Thalassophryne amazonica. The sequence goes on from NC_047122.1 coordinate 4,424,917, forward strand.
GAGGCAAGCTTTACACATACAACATGAACATTATGTGAATGTTCGCAAACACACTGAACATTAAGCATACATTCTATAAACGATTGATTTTTGCAAATGTTTGCTTACATGTTTGTCTAATGTTTGCTTTCATGCAAACATTAGACAAACATCACAAACATTATATGAACATTTGCAAACTTGCTGAACAGTAAATGAACATTCTATGAACGTTCACTTGATGTTCGCAAATTTTCGCTTTCCATGCAAACATTAGACAAACATCATGAACATTACATGAACGTTTGCAAACTTGCTGAACAGTAAACAAACATTATATGAACATTTGTTTGATGTTTGCAAATGTTCGCTTCCGGGTGGGTTAGAGCATGCCATAGGTATTAAAGGCACTGCGCTGCCGTGGTTTGAATCATATTTGTCTAATAGATTACAATTTGTTCATGTAAATGGGGAATCTACTTCACAGACTAAGGTTAATTATGGAGTTCCACAAGGTTCTGTGCTAGGACCAATTTTATTCACTTTATACATGCTTCCCTTAGGCAGTATTATTAGACAGCATTGCTTAAATTTTCATTGTTACGCAGATGATACCCAGCTTTATCTATCCATGAAGCCAGAGGACACACACCAATTAGCTAAACTGCAGGATTGTCTTACAGACATAAAGACATGGATGACCTCTAATTTCCTGCTTTTAAACTCAGATAAAACTGAAGTTATTGTACTTGGCCCCACAAATCTTAGAAACATGGTGTCTAACCAGATCCTTACTCTGGATGGCATTACCCTAACCTCTAGTAATACTGTGAGAAATCTTGGAGTCATTTTTGATCAGGATATGTCCTTCAATGTGCATATTAAACAAATATGTAGGACTGTTTTTCTGCATTTGCGCAATATCTCTAAAATTAGAAAGGTCTTGTCTCAGAGTGATGCTGAAAAACTAATTCATGCATTTATTTCCTCTAGGCTGGACTATTGTAATTCATTATTATCAGGTTGTCCTAAAAGTTCCCTGAAAAGCCTTCAGTTAATTCAAAATGCTGCAGCTATAGTACTAACGGGGACTAGAAGGAGAGAGCATATTTCACCCATATTGGCCTCTCTTCATTGGCTTCCTGTTAATTCTAGAATAGAATTTAAAATTCTTCTTCTTACTTATAAGGTTTTGAATAATCAGGTCCCATCTTATGACCCTGAACCATCCCTTAGTTATGCTGCTATAGACAGACTGCTGGGGGGTTCCCATGATGCACCGAGTGTTTCTTTCTCTTTTTGCTCTGTATGCACCACTCTGCATTTAATCATTAGTGATTGATCTCTGCTCCCCTCCACAGCATGTCTTTTTCCTGGTTCTCTCCCTCAGCCCCAGCCAGTCCCAGCAGAAGACTGCCCCTCCCTGAGTCTGGTTCTGCTGGAGGTTTCTTCCTGTTATAAAAGGGAGTTTTTCCTTCCCACTGTCGCCAAGTGCTTGCTCACAGGGGGTCGTTTTAACCGTTGGGGTTTTTCTGTAATTATTGTATGGCTTTGCCTTACAATATAAAGCGCCTTGGGGCAACTGTTTGTTGTGATTTGGCGCTATATAAATAAAACTGATTTGATTTGATTTGATTTGATAAAGGGAGAAAAGCAGGGGGCCAAAAATGGACCCCTGTGGAGCCCCAAATTTCATGTCAGTAAGGTTAGAGGTAGTGTTACTGTACAAAACACAGTGAGAATGAGTGGTTAGGTATGATGTCAACCATGCAAGGACACTCCCAGTTATCCCAAAATGATTTTCCAGCCTATCGAGTAGAATATGATGATCCGCAGTATCAAATGCAGCACTGAGATCGAACAGCATAAGAAACATAGTGGTGTCCGAATCCATTGCAAGCAGAAGCTCATTCATCACTTTAGTGAGATCCGTCTCTGTGGAATGATATTTTCTAAAAGCAGACTGCAGTGGTTCAAAAGATTGTTCTCAGTAAGATAGTCCATGAGCTGCTGTGACTTTTTCCAGAATTTTAGAGCAAAATGATAGATTTGATAGCGGCCAATAATTTTTCAACACACTAGGGTCAAAATGAGGTTTCTTAAGTAATGGTTTAATCACTACAGATTTGAAACATTTAGGAACAGATCCAGAAGTTAAAGAAAGATTAATCATTTCCAGCACAGTCGGCTGTGCTGGAAATTTTGGCTTTTTGAAGTCTAAATTGTTTTCAAAAAATTACGTGCCCAAGGCGCATCTGGTGTTACGTACAAAGGTTACGTCTGTACATTGGTGGGCACAGTTCCGTTAATTAGTGAAGCTAACTTTTTTGGTAGCAGATTACCTTTTCAGTTAACTTTGAAGACCATCAGCAAACCAATGAAGGCTCGGTCACATGGCACTTACGAAGTGCAACGAAGCCCAAATGAAACAAGAAATCTTGACTTTCGTTGACTTTCGTTTAACCTTCGTACAGCTTCATTTCTGCAGCTGGTGCTTCGTCAGGATTTTTAAACTGTCCAAAACATTTAAAGGAATGCTGCTGAAAACCTCAATTCATCTGTATTTCATTTTGCTGTCGTTCTTGACGGTTTTTCTAGTGTTAACTTAGCTTTTGGAACGTTAGTGTTTAGTTTGACTTTGTTCAACCAGTTGAATGTTTTCACACAGTACAGAAGTCATTTTGTGAGTGCTTTTGTGGAGAAGAGATGCAGCTGCTTCCTCCAGGGCGGAGCTGGTGTGTGGTGTGGGGCTTCTGCTGCTGCATGTGATGGGGCGAGTAAAGCCGCTGTCATGTCTGGCCGGCCAGGAAGAATTTGTTGGCCTCCTTCATCAGCGCACGGCAGTCCATGATCATGGTGTTATTCCAGCACTGCGCACACCCGAGGAGAGAGTTGCTGCACAAAAAGTCCTGGCAGGAGCTGCAGCATTCTGTCCATGAACTCTGAAGGGCTTGTTGTCCTCCAGCCCGTGCAGAGACAAGAGCCTGCTGGCCCTTTCCGTCTGACAGATCAGAAATTTTGAGGAAGTGATCCTTGATGGCTGCATATTTGATCGCAGTGGGTGGGGGGGCTTTGCAGGAGTATGATGAGCCTCGTTTCTGTGTCGCTGCCGAGTGCCGACACGATGCTTGATCGCTGTGTATTTGTTTCCAGTGAGGGGGCTTTGCAGGAGCGCGATAAGCCTCATTTCTGTGGAGCTGATGGCCAACAGAGATCTCAGCGTGAACTGTGCCTCGATTTGTGCAAGTGTGACTTTGAGCATCAAGTGTGAAAAAAGTTCCAGCAGAAGTGGACATTCACTTGTGAACAGGTTTGATCCACAGAGGTGTGACATATGAAAACTGAAAACCCACTGGGCGCTGAATGCATTCATCCAGAGTGAACCAGCTGGAGAGAAGGTGAAGTGCGTGTGTGCGTGCGTCTAATCAACGTACACAGGACCTGTGCGTGCGTGATCAGAACTGGTAATCGAACCAGTGCACGTGTGTGTCTGACTGCATGATCACACAGCCGCAGCCCGGTGATCAGAAACACCAGGGTTTTGAAAAAAAAAAAGGCAGAGAGAGACACGCTTTTGTTTTTTTTTTTGTTTTTTTATTGGAGCAAGACGGACCACGCAGCGCATCATCAGTCTGAACCAGACAGTGAGGATTCTGATGATGAAGGAGATGATCCCTCTTTTGTTCTGGAGGAGGAACCAGAGCAGGTGGATACACCGATGTGCGCACAGACCTCCACAGTGGGTCGGATCGTGTGCTTCTGTTTGCAGCTTCTCCAGGACTCAGGCACTACAGAGCTGGAATGCAGAGCAGGATGCAGACACACACTACTCCAGCATTGGCTCCAGGTGCTTCGTTTAAAGCATCAAGATCGTTAGCTTCAGTTTCGTTTTGTTCCTCTTTTGTTCCTTTTGCGCTCTTGATTCACAGGCTAGTCAGTGATGGGAAAAGTCAAAAGCTCATTTGTCCACCTTTTCTTGACAATTTATGACTTTTTCCCTTTGTTCAAGAAACCAGGCCAATAGCTTCTTCTAAATTTAGTTCTACCAACTTTCAGTCCACCGTTTTTTTGCTGGCATAGTGAGTAAAGCTTAACGGACAAAAACATTTGTAAACCTGAAAATCACATATCTTAGTTCCTGTCTGTTTAGTGTTTTGCAACAGTCAGACGGGTGTGAGGAGCTCAGCCCTCCCCGAGCAGAAGGGGGTGGGCGGGGCATCTGCTGCTGCTATAAAAAGTGTCAATTACTTTCTACTTGCAACGACACAGACGTGTGACAGGAGACATGAAAAGCAGGGCACTTTCTGCTCATGGTTTCATTTATAAATGCTTTTCCTGATTCTCTCTCCTCGGCCCCAACCAGTCCCAGCAGAAGACTGCCCCTCCCTGAGCCTGGTTCTGCTGGAGGTTTCTCCCTGTTGGGAGTTTTTCCTTCCCACTGTCGCCAAGTGCTTGCTCATAGGGGGTTGTTTTGACCGTTGGGGTTTTTCTGTAATTATTGTATGGCTTTTGCCTTCCAATATAAAGCTCTTTGGGGCAACTGTTGTTGTGATTTGGTGCTATATAAATAAAATTGATTTGATTTGATTTGATAAATAAAACTAATTCCGGGCGGTTTAATTCTGGACACTGCCGAATAGCATAACAACGCGCTTAGCTGGTGCTGGAACTTCAGTCCACATTGAGGAGTCACCTGGTCAACATCAATATTTTGTCTTTGTTTTTAAAGGTTTCAAAATTTCACCAGTTTTTGATGTCATGCCGCCAAAGAAGAAGAGAGCCATGGTCAAGAACTCCACCACTGGCCACGGCCATGGATGGGTCAGACATGCTGCAGCCCAAGGAGCCCCTGAAGAGCCAGCTCCTGTTATTGAAGATGTCCCAGCACCTTCAGAGACTGAAGCTGTGTCCACAGCCCCTCCCCCTGGTTCCCTGATAGAGATAATCACAGAGGTTCTTCAGCCAGCAGCACAGTTCTATTTTGAGGCTGCCAAGTCCCCGAAGAAGCGCAAGAGGGAGCTGGTAACAGCTGACTTCACCGTGGAGCAGGAACAGGAAATGGTTGACTGGCTCAAGGCCCCTGAGCAAGATTGCATCCTCAACAAAAAGCACCGCAACTACATCAAGAAGGGCCTGAAGGACACGCTCTGGGAACAGAAGGCCAGGGAGATGGGCAAAGCCAGTGACCAGCTGAAGAAGTGGTACATCAACATGAGAACCAGGTTTGGCAAGCTGAAGCAGACTCCCTCAGGTTCCAGCAACAATGAGCTGACTGCACGGGACCGCTGGATCCTGCACCACTTTGAATTTCTCAGCCCCCACCTCGTTGTCCAGGTCAAAAAGAGAGTCACTCTCAGTGTAAGTATTTTATTTCATTATTTTCTTGTTTTCATTTTGATTTAAATTTTTCATTTTATTTCATGTTGTCATTTTGATGATGAAATTGCAACAGTTGTCACCATATGCTCACATTATTTATGATTGTTTCTTCTCCAGATGAAGACCAAGGTCCAAGCCAGAGCAGCTTCGACCACCACAGCAGGAGCTCCGCAGTCTGAGTCTGATGCTGCTGATCATCAGCCCCCTACAGCCGCTCAGTCTGATATAGACACTTGCTTGGGGTGCAGGTCCGGGGCTACTGATGATGCTGAGGCCACCATGAGCAACATTGCTGAACTGCAAAGACAGCTGCAAAACAAGCTCTCTAATACTGAGACGTCACGATTTCTGACCAATCACGGCTCACGTAAGAAGTTTGTCTGCTTCGGTTTTATTCAGGATACGGTGCTTAATGTATTGAGAAATCTCCACATGAAATTCTTTGGTTTTGGCACAGTTCCACTAATTAGAGAAGCTTACTTTTTTGTTAGCGGATTAGTTTTTCAGTTAACTTTGAAAATCATCAGTGGACCAATTATCTTTTGCTAAATTTAGTTCTGCTGACTTTCAGTCCACTACCATTTTTTTACTGGCATAGTGAGTAAAGCTTAACTGTCAAAATCATTTGTAAACCATAAAATCATACATTAGTTCCTGTCTGTTGCGTGTTTTGCAACAGTCAGACGGCTGTGAGAGCTCAGCCCTTCCCCAGCAGAAGGGGGCGGCTGCTGCGGCAAAAAGTGCCATTTACATCCCACATTCAGCGACACAGACGTGTGGCAGGAGACGTGAAAAGCAAAACACTTTTCACTCATGGTTTCATTTTTAAGCAAAACTAATTCATAACAGTTTATTGACTTTAAACGGCAACTCTGTCATTTTTACAAAGTGAAAATATCGCACATATCTTTGAAAGTAATGCGCTAATTTTGAAGGTTTGAGCATTAACTGACATGTGCCAAAAGGCATTATGGGAAATGAGTCTCCTCTCAATCACCCATACATGTCAACCTATACGGATTGTCCGTAAATTATACAGATTTTTCAGAGTTTCATAGTCATATGGACGTACAAATAAAGTCTTACGGATATTCAGGGTTTGGTCTGCAGCGGCTCTGTAATCAACCATTTCTGCAGCATGACTCCACTTTGATGTGTGAGCCAATGAAGCAATGCTTTGATCCACTAGTTCCTTGGTTCTTTGATTTGCTGCTCTTCAGAAATGGTAAGTCCGCTTCTTAACCCCTCTCAAAGCCATTAAAATATGGTAAGTCATTTTTGTGTCGATTAAAGTCACTAACTGGGACCCTTGTGTTGTTGCAGTCAAGAAATGAAAATCGTCCTCCGTTCCGTTGGCACAGCTTCAAATGCTGCATAGCTCTCTGCCGAGACAGAGTCCAGTTGGAATTAATAACTTCAAAACAAATTGCTGCTTTAAATAAAATAACACCTCTTACAAACGTATTACAGACAATAAACTACAATCGAATAAATGTTTTTTCCTCCCAAAATGAGACGTGCTGTATTCTTTATTACATCCTGACGTGCAGCACAGCAGGTGTAAGAGTTCAGCTCAGATATATGGACATTGACATAAAGACATTCATGCCAATAATGTCTGAAAGGAAATGCTTTTGACAAAAACTACAGATTTTGTTTATTTCTATTTATGTCCAGAGATCAAGGATCCACCATGGTTATGTCCAAAGTTTAATGATCCAGTGACCAATTTCATATTTATTTACTTTAAGACTCAATAAAATGTTGTTCAATTTCAATTTAATCAGCTTATAATGCGCCAAATCACAACAAACAGTTGCCCCAAAGCGCTTTATATTGTAAGGCAAAAGCCATACAGTAATTACAGAAAAACCCCAACGGTCAAAACGACCCCCTGTGAGCAAGCACGTGGCGACAGTGGGAAGGAAAAAACTCCCTTTTAACAGGAAGAAACCTCCAGCAGAACCAGGCTCAGGGAGGGGCAGTCTTCTGCTGGGACTGGTTGGGGCTGAGGGAGAGAACCAGGAAAAAGACATGCTGTGGAGGGGAGCAGAGATCAATCACTAATGATTAAATGCAGAGTGGTGCATACAGAGCAAAAAGAGAAAGAAACACTCAGTGCATTATGGGAACCCCCCAGCAGTCTAAGTCTATAGCAGCATAACTAAGAGATGGTTCAGGGTCACCTGATCCAGCCCTAACTATAAGCTTTTTCAAAAAGGAAAGTTTTAAGCCTAATCTTAAAAGTAGAGAGGGTGTCTGTCTCCCTGATCTGAATTGGGAACTGGTTCCACAGGAGAGGAGCCTGAAAGCTGAAGGCTCTGCCTCCCATTCTACTCTTACAAACCCTAGGAACTACAAGTAAGCCTGCAGTCTGAGAGCGAAGCACTCTATTGGGGTGACATGGTACTAAGAGGTCTCTAAGATAAGATGGGACCTGATTATTCAAAACCTTATAAGTAATATAAGAAGATTATATCCGCCAGAACCTCAGACAGCTGGTGTGCACAGTATTTTAGGACCCTCCCTGGTATTCCGTCAGGGCCCGGGGCCTTTCGGGGGTTGATCCTCTGCAGCACGTTCCTCACCTCAGCTGTAGTGATGTTGCTGACTGGGGGTCTTGGGGGACTGAGGGACTCGGGAGGGTGTGGTGGTGTTGGACGCCTCAAAACACGCATAAAAGGTATTCAGACTGTCCGGGAGCCCTGGGTCTACAGAGCACTGTGCTACATTGTTTTTGTAGTCCGTGATGCATTTGATGCCCCTCCACATGCTCTGTGGGTCGTTGGATTGGAGGTGGCCTTGAACCTTGAGGGCATATGTGGACAGAGCTCTTTTTATTCCCGCTGACAGGTTCCTTCTGGCTGGTCTAAGTGCTGCTGCATCGCTGTCTTTGAATGCAGCATCACAAATTTTCATCAGGGAGTGCACCTTTCCGGTCATCCAGGGTTTCTGGTTTGGCCTGATGGTGATGGTCTTGGAGGTGGTCACATTGTCTATGCAGCTCCAGATGCAGCAGTGCACAGTCGATGAGTATTCCTCCAGGTCCACATTACTCCCTGTTGTTGCAGCCGCTCTGAACATTTGCCAGTCGGTGGTCTCAAAGCAGTCTTGAAGCATGGACACAGCACCAGTTGGCCACACAGAGATGGTCTTTGTGATGGTGTCTCTACTTTTTGACACTGGACTGTAAGCAGGAAGCATGAGAAGTGAGATGTGGTCTGAGGCGCAGTGATGGAGGTCGGGGGGCTGCTCTGTAAGGGTTAGGATTTTGTGTTTAAGGATTTTGTGTTGACTTTATGGTTTTTTTTCACTAGGTTATACAGGTGGACCCTCAAAGGGGTTGGCAAAGCCGCCCAGACCTCCCGATCCACACACACCTCCCCCAGCTCCTCCGGGGGAACCCCAAGGCGGTCCCAAGCCAGCCGAGAGATGTAGTCCCTCCAGCGTGTCCTGGGTCTTCCCCGGGGCCTCCTCCCAGTGGGACGTGCCCGAAACACCTCTCCAGCGAGGCGTCCAGGGGGCATCCGAAAAAGATGCCCGAGCCACCTCAACTGACTCCTTTCGATGTGGAGGATGCAGCGGCTCGACTCCGAGCTCCTCCCGAATGACCGAGCTCCTCACCCTATCTCTAAGGGAGCGCCCAGCCACCCTGCGGAGGAAACTCCTCTCGGCCGCTTGTACTCGCAATCTCGTTCTTTCGGTCATGAGCCAAATCTCATGACCATAGGTGAGGATCGGAACGTAGATCGATCGGTAAATCGAGAGCTTTGCCCCCCTACTCAGCTCTCTCTTCACCACGATGGTCCGATACAGCGACTGCATCACTGCAGATGATGCACCGATCCGTCTATCGATCTCACGCTCCATCCGTCCCTCTCTCGTGAACAAGACCCCGAGATACTTAAACTCCTCCACTTGAGGCAAGGACACTCCACCGACCTGAAGAGGGCAAAGCACCTTTTTCCAGTCGAGAACCATGGCCTCAGATTTGGAGGTGCTGATTTTCATCCTGGACGCTTCACACTCGGGTGCAAACCACCCCAGTGCACGCTGAAGGTCCTGATTTGACGAAGCCAACAGAACCACATCATCCGCAAACAGCAGAGACGAGATTCTGTGGTTCCCAAACCAGACCCCCTCTACACCCTGGCTGCGCCTAGAAATTCTGTCCATTAAAATAATGAACAGAACTGGTGACAAAGGGCAGCCCTGACGGAGGCCAACATGCACTGGAAACAGGTTTGACTTACTACCGGCAATGCAAACCAAGCTCCTGCTGCGGTCGTACAGGGACCGGATAGCCTATAGCAAAGGACCCTGGACCCCGTACTCCCGGAACACCCCCCACAGGGTGCCCCGGGGGACACGGTCAAATGCCTTCTCAAGATCCACAAAACACATGTGGACTGGTTGGGCGAACTCCCATGAGCCCTCGAGCACCCGATGCAGTGTGTAGAGCTGGTCCAGTGTGCCGCGACCAGGACGAAAACCACACTGCTCCTCCTGAATCCGAGGTTCGACCATCGGTCGAATTCTCCTCTCCAGTACTCTGGAATAGACCTTACCGGGGAGGCTGAGGAGTGTGATCCCCCTATAGTTGGAACACACCCTCCGGTCCCCCTTCTTAAACAGAGGGACCACCACCCCAGTCTGCCAATGGCACTGTCCCCGATCGCCACGCGATGTTGCAGAGGCGTGTCAGCCAAGACAGTCCCACAACATCCAGAGACTTAAGGTACTCAGGACGGACTTCATCCACCCCAGGAGCCTTGCCACCGAGGAGCTTTCTAACCACCTTGGTGACTTCGGCCTGGGTAATGGATGAGTCCGCCTCCAAGTCCCCAGTCTCTGCTTCCTCTTCGGAAGACGTAATGATGGGATTGAGGAGATCCTCGAAGTATTCCTTCCACCGCCCGACAACATCCCCAGTCAGGGTCAACAGCTCCCCACCCGCACCGTAAACAGTGCTGGTGGCGAGCTGCTTCCGCCTCCTGAGGCGCCGGACGGTTTGCCAGAATCTCTTCGAGGCCGACCGATAGTCCTCCTCCATGGCCTCCCCGAACTCCTCCCAGACCCGAGTTTTTGCCTCTGCGACCTCACGGGCTGCGGCACGCTTGGCCTGCCAGTACCTGTCAGCTGCCTCCGGGATCCCACCTACCAACAAAGATAAGTAGGACTCCTTCTTCAGCTTGACGACATCCCTTACTTCCGGCGTCCACCACCGGGTTTGGGGATTGCTGCCGCGACAGGCACCAGAGACCTTGTGACCACAGCTACGAGCGGCCGCATTAACAATGGAGGTGGAGAACATGGTCCACTCGGACTCCATGTCTCCAACCTCCCCCGGGATCTGGGAGAAGCTCTCCCGGAGGTGGGAGTTGAAGACCTCGCTGACAGAGGGTTCCGCCAGTCGTTCCCAGCAGACCCTCACGATGCGTTTGGGCCTGCCAGGTCTGACCGGCTTCCTCCCCTCCCAGTGGATCCAACTCACCACCAGGTGGTGATCGGTCGACAGCTCTGCCCCTCTCTTCACTCGAGTGTCCGAGACACGTGGCCAAAGGTCAGATGATACGACTACACAGTCGATCATCGACCTCCGACTCAAGGTATCCTGGTGCCACATGCACTTATGGACACCCTTGTGCTCGAACATGGTGTTCGTGATGGACAAACTGTGACTAGCACAGAAGTCCAACAACTGAACACCACTCGGGTTCAGATTGGGGAGACCATGCTTCCCGATCACCCCGGTCAGAACCTCCATGACCAGTAAAAAAATCAAGGGCCGAGACGTCACCCGGTATGGCTGAGCTGGGGCCCCACCCTGGAGCCAGGCCTGGGGTTGGGGCTCGCGCGTGAGCGCCTGGTGGTCGGGCCTCCCGGCCGGGCCCACCCTCCTGTGGGTTCTCCACCTGCAGAGGGGGCCATGGGGGTCGGGTGCAGAGAGGATAGGGTGGCAGTCGAGGACGGGTGGCCCGGCAGCCCAGTCCATGCTCACAGCCCCTAGCTGTTGGGACGTGGAATGTCACCTCGCTGGGGGGGAAGGAGCCTGAGCTTGTGCGGGAGGTTGAGAGATACCGACTAGAGATAGTCGTGCTCACCTCCACTCATAGCTTGGGCTCTGGTACCCAACTCCTGGAGAGGGGCTGGACGCTTCATTTTCAAAGATATGTGCGATATTTTCACTTTGTAAAAATGACAGCGTTGCCATTCATGTTGGTAAACTGTCCTGAATTAGTCTTTTTTATAAATGAAACCATGAGTGAAAAGTGCTTTGCTTTTGATGTATTTGGCCACTTGTCTGTGTCGTTGCATGTGGAAAGTAAATAACACTTCCTTACAACAGTGAGCAGGGTGCATAAAGACAGAAGCTCTGACTTGTTGTTCATTTTGGGTTTGTGATCGCCTTTGCGTTTACTCAGAAGCCTTGACGGTACTTAAACTTGAAACTGGCTTATCAGTAGCCGACAGTGTACCGAGTCAATACTAGAAGTTAGCGGTTAGCTGTAACTTCCGCTAAATTGTTTTGCGGTTTATAGATTTAGTATTATAAAAGTTAACTTTTCAGTTAGCGGATTCGTTGTTATCGGCTTAACTTTTTGGTTTGCTGTGCCCACCACTGCCCCTGTACCAGATTTGAATATATATAAAACCTTTATTTAACCAGATAAAAAGCCCATTGAGATTGAAACCTGTTTTACAAGGTGACCTGGTCAATAAAGGCAGCAGCACACGTCATGATAAACAAATTAACAACATCAAAAGAACAGTAAAAACAAATAAAATACTAGAACCACTTGGAGAGCGCAAACCTCCACCAAGGCCATAGGGTCACTGACGTCATATGGAATACCCTTTGGCAAAGAAATTTATTCCAGAACGTTTCACGCATCTACTGTCATGTTTCAGATTTCGTGGTTAAAGCCTTAGATCTTCAGCAAATGTATTTATAAAGAGAAACTGCATGAACTACACAAGTTTTTTATTTTCTAATAACAAGTTTACGAGGTCTATTAGAAAAGAAACTGACAGTTTTATTTTTTTTAAAAAACTATATGGATTTGAATCACATGTGATTACATCAGCTAAGCTTGAACCCTCGTGCGCATGCGTGAGTTTTTCCACGCCTGTCGGTGACGTCATTTACCTGTGAGCACGCCTTGTGGAAGGAGTGGTCCAGCCCCTTCATCGGATTTTCATTGTCTGAGAAGTTGCTGAGAGACTGGCGCTGTGCTTGATCAAAATTTTTTCAAAAACTGTGAGGCACATCCGAGTGGACACCATTCGAGAAATTCAGCTGGTTTTCGGTGAAAATTTTAATGGCTGAGAGATTTTTGATTGTTTCTATCGCTGTAAGGACTTCCCACGGAGTGGGACATCGCGCAGCGCTCTGAGGCGACGTCGTCATCCTGTTTCAAGCTGAAAACCTCCAAATTTAAGTCTCTGTTGACCCAGGACATTGTGAGAGAACAGAGAACTTTCAGAAGAGGTCGGAATCAGCAGTTTATCCGGACATTCCACTGTTAAAGGAGATTTTTTTAATGAAAGACGTGCGGATGGACTGGCGCGTCGGCTCGCAGCCGGCGCTGTGCGCCCGCCACAGGAAGAACACCTACGTGTTGATAACCATTTGTAAAATCCAGGCGGCTTTTGGTGACTTTCAGTTGAGTGAGTATCTGAGAAATTGTTTAACAGCAGGGCATGTTCCAACTTGTCCTTAAGGCTTCCAACGGAGGTGTATTTCCTGTGGCGGGCACGCCGCGCCAATCCGTCCGCACGTCTTTCATTACAAAATCTCCTTTAAACAGTGGACTGTCCGGATAAACTGCTGATTCTGAGCTCTTCTGAAACTTCTCTGTTCTCTCACGACGTCCTGGGTCAACAGAGGCTTAAATTTGGAGGTTTTCAGCTTGAAACAGGATGACGACGTCGCCTCGGAGCGCTGCGCGACGTCCCGCTCCGTGGGAAGTCCTTACAGCGATAGAAACAATCCAAAATCTCTCATCAGCCGTTAAAATTTTCACCGAAAACCAGCTGAATATCTCGAATGATGTCCACTCGGATGTGCCTCAGAGTTGTTGAAAAAATTTTGATCAAGCACAGCGCCAGTCTCTCAGCAACTTCTCAGACAATGAAAATCCGACGAGGGGGCTGGACCACTCCTTCCACAAGGTGTGCTCACAGGCGAATGACGTCACCGACAGGCGTGGAAAAACTCACGCATGCGCACGAGGGTTCAAGCTTGGCTGATGTAATCACACGTGATTCAAATCCATATGGTTTTTTTAAAAAATAATAAGGTCGGATACTTTAATCACAGACCTCGTATTCAATGAGGAGAAACAAATGCTAACTTATTCTTGTGTCGTAACTTATTTTTTGTTCAGCCTTTGTGACCCGTCTTCATGAAGTTAGATGCAAAAATGTTGAAATTGGCCCTATCCTGCAATGATAAAGAATCCTTAAAAAAATTACTGGATCTGGATCGTGTTCCGGATCATTACCAAAATTTAATGACTTCTAAGTTAGGCCAAGATACACCCCTGGTAAAAATTCATTGAAATCCATTGATGATTTTTTTTTTTTTTAGTAATCCTGCTAACAAAGAAATGGACGCAACCGAAAACATAACCTCCTTGGCGGAGGTAATAAGCAATTTACAGATAAACTCCCAGCAACAACAGCCTGAAAGGGCCAAAAGAAATTAGCCAAGCTGCAACACTGTAAATTGGTCCATTTAGGAGAAGAAAAAGATGTTACTCGGCTTTAATTCTTCAAGATATGAGAAGTAGGGTATGGGGAAAAGGCAGTATTTGAGGAAAGGACAAAAGAAGCAGATAAACCAGCAGAGAAGAAAGAAGACACCACAACTGCAAAACTATACTCGATTGCCTCTCAAATCCAACAATATTTAACAGCAGAAAAAAATAGAAAGTGTTAAGAAAGAAGCCCAAGAAAAGCAAAGAATGATCACCAGTCACTAGAGGAAGGAAAAGAGAGAGACTATGAAAGGAGTCAGTGAACGAGGGAGGAAGAGTGGGTACTGCTGTGGGCAGTAGAATATGCCAAAGTAAAATACACAACCAGAGAGAACGATGTAGAGAAGGCAGGCGATATTCCACCACCACTGCCCGAGTAAGAAAGACACACCAAGAGGGCAACTCACCACCCAAAGACACAACTTTATCGCACAAAAACACTTCACAGGTGAGGGAATACAAGCAAGTTGAAATTATCCAAATGGTCAAGGACAACATATGTCCTCTCCTCACACAGACCATTGCATCACCAAAAATAACTTTTGCCAGCAAACACATATTTGGCAAAGAACACCAGAACCAGTCAGCCTCTCACACAAAAGGAGAAGCAGGAGTCAGACACCACCCCAACAAATCAGGAGTCAGACACCACCCCAACAAATCAGGAGTCAGACACCACGCCAACATATCAGGAGTCAGACACCACCCCAACAAATCAGGAGTCAGACACCACCCCAACAAATCAGGAGTCAGACACCACGCCAACATATCAGGAGTCAGACACCACCCCAACAAATCAGGAGTCAGACACCACGCCAACATATCAGGAGTCAGACACCACGCCAACAAATCAGGAGTCAGACACCACGCCAACATATCAGGAGTCAGACACCACGCCAACAAATTAGGAGTCAGACATCACCCCAACAGATTAGGAGGTGCTGGAACTTCAGTCTGCATTGAGGAGTCACCTCATCAACATCAAAATTTTGTCTTTGTTTTTAAAGGTTTCAAAGTTTCACCAGTTTTTGATGTCATGCCGCCAAGGAAGAAGACAGCCATGGTCAAGAACTCCACCACTGGCCACGGCCATGGATGGGTCAGACGTGCTGCAGCCCAAGGAGCCCCTGAAGAGCCAGCTCCTGTTATTGAAGATGTCCCAGCACCTTCAGAGACTGACGCTGAGTCCACAGCCCCTCCCCCTGGTTCCCTGATAGAGATAATCACAGAGGTTCTTCAGCCAGCAGCACAGTTCTTTTTTGAGGCTGCCAAGTCCCCGAAGAAGCGCAAGAGGGAGCTGGTAACAGCTGACTTCACAGAGGAGCAGGAACAGGAAATGGTTGACTGGCTCAAGGCCCCTGAGCAAGATTGCATCCTCAACAAAAAGCACCGCAACTACATCAAGAAGGGCCTGAAGGACACGCTCTGGGAACAGAAGGCCAGGGAGATGGGCAAGGCCAGTAACCAGCTGAAGAAGTGGTACATCAACATGAGAACCAGGTTTGGCAAGCTGAAGCAGACTCCCTCAGGTTCCAGCAACAATGAGCTGACTGCACGGGACCGCTGGATCCTGCACCACTTTGAATTTCTCAGCCCCCACCTCGTTGTCCAGGTCAAAAAGAGAGTCACTCTCAGTATAAGCATTTTATTTCATTATTTTCTTGTTTTCATTTTGATTTAAATTTTTCATTTTATTTCATGTTGTCATTTTGATGATGAAATTGCAACAGTTGTCACCATATGCTCACATTATTTATGATTGTTTCTTCTCCAGATGAAGACCAAGGTCCAAGCCAGAGCAGCTTCGACCACAGCAGGAGCTCCGCAGTCTGAGTCTGATGCTGCTGATCATCAGCCCCCTACAGCCGCTCAGTCTGATACAGACACTTCCTTGGGGTGCAGGTCCGGGGCTACTGATGATGCTGAGGCCACTATGAGCAACATTGCTGAACTGCAAAGACAGCTGCAAAACAAGCTCTCTAATACTGAGACGTCACGATTTTTGACCAATCACGGCTCACGTAAGACGTTTGTCTGCTTCGGTTTTATTCAGGATACGGTGCTTAACGTATTGAGAAATCTCCACATGAAATTCTTTGGTTTTGGCACAGTTCCACTAATTAGAGAAGCTTACTTTTTTGTTAGCGGATTAGTTTTTCAGTTAACTTTGAAAATCATCAGTGGACCAATTATCTTTTGCTAAATTTAGTTCTGCTGACTTTCAGTCCACTACCATTTTTTTACTGGCATAGTGAGTAAAGCTTAACTGTCAAAATCATTTGCAAACCATAAAATCATACATTAGTTCCTGTCTGTTGCGTGTTTTGCAACAGTCAGACGGCTGTGAGAGCTCAGCCCTTCCCCAGCAGAAGGGGGCGGCTGCTGCGGCAAAAAGTGCCATTTACATCCCACATTCAGCGACACAGACGTGTGGCAGGAGACGTGAAAAGCAAAACACTTTTCACTCATGGTTTCATTTTTAAGCAAAACTAATTCATAACAGTTTATTGACTTTAAACGGCAACTCTGTCATTTTTACAAAGTGAAAATATCACACATATCTTTGAAAGTAATGCGCTAATTCTGAAGGTTTGAGCATTAACTGACATGTGCCAAAAGACATTATGGGAAATGAGTCTCCTCTCAATCACCCCCCCCCCCCCCCATTAAATACATAGAACACTGCCATCTACTGGATGGGAATGTGAATATCGACCAATGTGTGATCCATTGGTCGCTATTTGTTGCGCTGAATCACACTTCACAAACAGAATTTTCACTTTTGCAAATGCCTTTTTTAACAAATGAAAAAAATAACATATTTACAAATACACATTTATTTGTAAATCCAACACACATTTCAGTAACTTGTGTGTTGGTTTTTACAAATAAATAAACCAACTGACCAACCAGTGATTGAGAGGAGACTTATTTCCCATAATGCCTTTAGGCGCATGTCGGTAAATGCTCAATCCTTCAGCATTAGCGGATTACGTTCAAGGATATGTGCGATATTTTCACTTTGTAAAAATGACAGAGTTGCCATTCATGTTGGTAAACTGTCCGGAATTAGTCTTTTTATAAATGAAACCATGAGTGAAAAGTGCTTTGCTTTTGATGTATTTGGCCACTTGTCTTGTGTCGTTGCATGTGGAAAGTAAATGACACTTCCTTACAGCAGTGAGCAGGGTGCATGAAGACAGAAGCTCTGACTCATTTTGGATTTGTGATCGCCTTTGAGTTTACTCAGAAGCCTCGACGGTACTTAAACTTGAAACTGGCTTATCAGTAGCTGACAGTGTTGTTGTTGTTCATTCAGCTGCTCCCGGTTTTTGTTCGGGGTCGCCACAGCGGATACAGCCAGATCCGCATTGGTAATTGGCACAAGTTTTACGCTGGATGCCCTTCCTGACGCAACTCCAGTTTCACCTGGAGAAACACACACAGCTGCTGGTGTTCCAAAGAGGTCTCCCATCCAAGTACTAACCAGATCCTGCCCTGCTTAGCTTCTGAGACCTGACGGGATCAGGCTGACACAGAGCAGACCGCCTGCAGTAGCCAACAGTGTACCGAGTCAATACTACAAGTTAGCCGTTAGCTGTAACTTCCGCCCAAAATTTTTTTTGCGGTTTATCGATTTAGCGTTATAAAAGTTAACTTTTCAGTTAGCGCATTCGTTGTTATTGGCTTAACTTTTTTGTTTGCTGTGCCCACCACTGCCCCTGTACCAGATTTGAATATATATATATATAAAACCTTTATTTAACCAGATAAAAAGCCCATTGAGATTGAAACCTGTTTTACAAGGGTGACCTGGTCAATAAAGGCAGCAGCACATGTCATGATAAACAAATTAACAACATCAAAAGAACATTAAAAACAAATGAAATATCAGCAATTTACAGATAAACTCCCAGCAACAACAGCCTGAAAGGGCCAAAAGAAATTAGCCAAGCTGCAACACTGTAAATTGGTCCATTTAGGAGAAGAAAAAGATGTTACTCAGCTTTAATTCCTCAAGATATGAGAAGTAGGGTATGGGGAAAAGGCAGTATTTGAGGAAAGGACAAAAGAAGCAGATAAACCAGCAGAGAAGAAAGAAGACACCACAACTGCAAAACTATACTCGATTGCCTCTCAAATCCAACAATATTTAACAGCAGAAAAAAATAGAAAGTGTTAAGAAAGAAGCCCAAGAAAAGCAAAGAATGATCACCAGTCACTAGAGGAAGGAAAAGAGAGAGACTATGAAAGGAGTCAGTGAACGAGGGAGGAAGAGTGGGTACTGCTGTGGGCAGTAGAATATGCCAAAGTAAAATACATAACCAGAGAGAACGATGTAGAGAAGGCAGGCGATATTCCACCACCACTGCCCGAGTAAGAAAGACACACCAAGAGGGCAACTCACCACCCAAAGACACAACTTTATCGCACAAAAACACTTCACAGGTGAGGGAATACAAGCAAGTTGAAATTATCCAAATGGTCAAGGACAACATATGTCCTCTCCTCACACAGACCATTGCATCACCAAAAATAACTTTTGCCAGCAAACACATATTTGGCAAAGAACACCAGAACCAGTCAGCCTCTTACACAAAAGGAGAAGCAGGAGTCAGACACCACCCCAACAAGTCAGGAGTCAGACACCACGCCAACATATCAGGAGTCAGACACCACCCCAACAAATCAGGAGTCAGACACCACCCCAACAAATCAGGAGTCAGACACCACCCCAACATATCAGGAGTCAGACACCACGCCAACATATCAGGAGTCAGACACCACGCCAACATATCAGGAGTCAGACACCACCCCAACAAATCAGGAGTCAGACACCACCCCAACATATCAGGAGTCAGACACCACCCCAACAAATCAGGAGTCAGACACCACGCCAACATATCAGGAGTCAGACACCACCCCAACAAATCAGGAGTCAGACACCACGCCAACATATCAGGAGTCAGACACCACCCCAACATATCAGGAGTCAGACACCACCCCAACAAATCAGGAGTCAGACACCACGCCAACATATCAGGAGTCAGACACCACCCCAACATATCAGGAGTCAGACACCACCCCAACAAATCAGGAGTCAGACACCACGCCAACATATCAGGAGTCAGACACCACGCCAACATATCAGGAGTCAGACACCACGCCAACATATCAGGAGTCAGACACCACGCCAGCATATCAGGAGTCAGACACCACGCCAACAAATTAACAACATCAACACCACCCCAATCACAAAACAACACACAGATGTACTCAGACCGAGAGCAGTAGGAATTAGAAGAGGAATTAGTCAGCAAGATTAAGAAAACAATAAAAATGGACACACAGGAGCATCCTAAACTGATCAAAATAAAAGAGGATAAAATGTTCAAAAGTATTCTACAGAAAGTTAATACCCAACTTCACACTAGAGGCGGAATGAGCCAGAATGCCGTCGGAATGAAAATGCACCGTATATTTCGGAGTATTCAAAGAGCATTCTAAAACACCTGACTGCATTCTGAGAGCATTCCAAACATTCAGATCCATTCTTTTGTCTCCCAAATGTTTTGCTCATGCTCAAAACATTTGAGGTGCATTCGAAGTGGAGAAGTATTGAATGACATTTGAAGTATTCTCACAGCATAGAAAATATTGTGATGACGTTCAAGAAAAAAAAAAATCAAAATGGTTGGCCACTTTAGATCCTGCCAGAACATCCAAAATGTGCCACGAATGAGCCGGAGTGCATCTCGATTGCTACTGGAATGTATTTTGATATTAAAATAATTAAGCTGGAATGTACTTTGAATGCCATCATAATGTTTCAGTTACCACTGGAATGCATTCAAAATGTCCCGATTGGCCCTCAAATGAGTCTGGATGTAATTGAGAGCACCACTGAATAGCATAACAACACGCTTAGCTGGTGCTGGAACTTCAGTCCGCATTGAGGAGTCACCTGGTCAACATCAATATTTTGTCTTTGTTTTTAAAGGTTTCAAAGTTTCACCAGTTTTTGATGTCATGCCAACAAGGAAGAAGAGAACCATGGTCAAGAACTCCACCACTGGCCACGGCCATGGACGGGCCAGACGTGCTGCAGCCCAAGGAGCCCCTGAAGAGCCAGCTCCTGTTATTGAAGATGTCCCAGCACCTTCAGAGACTGAAGCTGAGTCCACAGCCCCTCCCCCTGGTTCCCCGATAGAGATAATCACAGAGGTTCTTCAGCCAGCAGCACAGTTCTCTGTTAACGAGCTTCCTCCCAGTGAAGCTGCCAAGTCCCAGAAGAAGCGCAAGAGGGAGCTGGTGACAGCTGACTTCACAGAGGAGCAGGAACAGGAAATGGTTGACTGGCTCAAGGCCCCTGAGCAAGATTGCATCCTCAACAAAAAGCACCGCAACTACATCAAGAAGGGCCTGAAGGACACGCTCTGGGAACAGAAGGCCAGGGAGATGGGCAAAGCCAGTGACCAGCTGAAGAAGTGGTACATCAACATGAGAACCAGGTTTGGCAAGCTGAAGCAGACTCCCTCAGGTTCCAGCAACAATGAGCTGACTGCACGGGACCGCTGGATCCTGCACCACTTTGAATTTCTCAGCCCTCACCTCGTTGTCCAGGTCAAAAGAGAGTCACTCTCAGTGTAAGTATTTTATTTCATTATTTTCTTGTTTTCATTTTGATTTAAATTTTTCATTTTATTTCATGTTGTCATTTTGATGATGAAATTGCAACAGTTGTCACCATATGCTCACATTATTTATGATTGTTTCTTCTCCAGATGAAGACCAAGGTCCAAGCCAGAGCAGCTTTGACCACCACAGCAGGAGCTCCGCAGTCTGAGTCTGATGCCGCTGATCATCAGCCCCCTACAGCCGCTCAGTCTGATACAGACACTTCCTTGGGGTGCAGGTCCGGGGCTACTGATGATGCTGAACTGAAAAGACAGCTGCAAATCAAGCTCTCTAATACTGAGAAGTCACCCCTGCAACGCCAGAAAGACACCTTCACTGACTTCATGAAGGAGGTCACCTACACATTCCCTCCCCCCATGTGGCTGAGGTTCCAGAGTGAAGTCAGCAACCTGTTGCAGAGGTATCAGTTTGAACTTCACCAGGTGCTTCCCACACAGACTCAGCAGCAGCGAGGTGAGTTCCTCATGCCCTGTGCTCCTGCACCTATCCCTGGGCCCAGCAGCCAACAGTGTTGTTCAGTGGGCTGGAAGCCTCATCCAGGACAGGTCCACCGACCGACTTCTGTCTGGGGATCCCAGTAGGCCAGCTGGGTGCAGCAACAGTTCCAGCAGTAGCTTCTGGTCAGACCACAGAGTGCTCCATCCACCTACTCTGCCAGCACCCCACTGCCACAGCCTTCATCAACATCCATTCAGAGCCAGGGCATTGGGAACCTCACTGGCTTGAGTGAAATTAGCAGTGGTGCCAACAACTGCTTCACCCAGCTACTAAACACTAACCAGGATGATAATAACCCAGAACTCAACACCCCTCGTCCAGTTGTGCACTCCAACA
Organism: Thalassophryne amazonica; assembly: GCF_902500255.1. NCBI lineage: Eukaryota > Metazoa > Chordata > Actinopteri > Batrachoidiformes > Batrachoididae > Thalassophryne > Thalassophryne amazonica. The sequence goes on from NC_047122.1 coordinate 4,446,570, forward strand.
CCTACCCAGCAGACTGAACGATCAGAACAGGGTTATGGAGGAAAGGAGTAGATAACCCTCTGGAGTCGATTGACGCGGCTCTGCATAATTAAGCAAACGTAGCACACAATCTGCTCTGCTCTGAGTCTCTATTTGAATGCATGTTGAACGTGCAGACTTCAACCTGTATACCAGTTTTTATATTTTGTTAATAGGCCAAGTATAACCTGAATTATGATGACTTCCAGTTTATGGCAGCACCATGTGAGGATGTAGGTTAGTGAGCTCCACACTTGAACCATTGCATTTACAGTACTACTCTTGAAAATTACGCGATACTGCTTCACATGTGTGATTGTGTATATGTTGGATGACAATCATTGAAGTATGCCTAAGAAAATCTCAAGCCAGTAAATGGGAGCGGGACGGCAGCACCTCTGAAGAGGATGCTAACTCAGCTAGCCTAGCTTGGTCACAGATAACTGAGACAGCTGCGTTGAGTGACCATCATGCAATTTTGAAGGAGTTGCAGTCAGTGAAGCAAGAATCATTGCAAAAACTCGATGAAAAGGCTATAGAAAGTCAAACGGAGCTGTGCCACGCCATTGAGAAGTTCAATAAAAGACGAGACAAAGTTGAGAGTCACACATTGGAGCTGGAAAAAGGAGTGACCGCTAATTCTGACTCTGTTGCTGCTATGGAGTCCAACCTGCTTAAAGCCCGGTGCGAAGATCTGGAGGCTCAATCACGGCGCTGCAACGTCCGCATAACCGGAATAAAAGAGGAACGAGAGCAAGGGGAAGCATCCACCTGATTCCGTGGCTGAACTGCTGAAAGATGCTTTTGGACTGGACAAGTTGCCGACACTGGGCAGAGTGCACCGGACCCTCCGCACAAAGCCAATACAAGATGACCTGCTGTCGAGGGCGTTTGTGCTTAAATGTCATTAATTCACGGAGAGAGAACTACTTCTCAGAAAGGCAGCAGAGACAGGAGTGATAACAACTGCTGATGGTGATCGTATCCACATCCTGCCAGACTTCACCCAAGCTGTGAGTAAACAGCGTGCTGCTTTTACCGAGGTGAGAAGTCTGCTCAGCAGCTGCAGTGGAGTCCGCTACGGTCTGAGGTATCCAGCGACATTGAGGATTACTATGGCTGACGGCCAAGAAACAACATTCAAGGATCCAAAACGTGCAAAGATGTTTGTTCTGAAAGATGTGCTGAGTGCTTGAACTGTCCCCATAAACATGACTCTTCCTGTTTATTGCGCTCGTTTGGAGTAATTATGAACAGTCAGTGTTGGTACAAGATAATAATGGTCACTGGCGTTGACCCATTGAAAATTTCAGGTAATGCATGTGTATTTTGAGCCTTATAGTGTGTTTTCTTCAACTATAAGGCATGAATAACTTTTTATTATTGTTCTAAAGTTTAGCTCCTTTGGTGTGTACGTCAGTTTTTCATGGGCCTGTGTGATTTTTATATTTGAGATACATGTTGTTATATCACTTTAATGCCAGCTGGAAATTTCAGAGTCGTGTTTGATTACATTATTTATTTTGGTTCTTGTGTGGACTAACATAGTAAGCATCCAAACAGTTTGGATAGGAAGAAGATGGACTGGGAGAACTGGAAGGACAGCAATCTCTTTTGGAGACTAATTTTATTTTGTTATTGGTGCTTTGTTATTTTTGTGTTTATCTACTTTTTATCTTCCCCCTTTTTTTCCTCATGGGCTACATTCTCTTTTCCAATGCCTCTAGGTTTCGTCTGTCTTCTATGAAGAAGGAACTGATCACCACTTTGGTGAGCTGGAATGTCCGGGGACTAAACCATCCAGTTAAATGCAAAAAAAATATTTTTTCAACTTAATAAATTGCACAGTCGCATTGGTTATTTACAAGAAGCCAATTTGTTGAACAAAGATTAGTCAAGACTTAGCAGAAGAGGCAACTTTTTTCCTCTTCTACCGGCTCGAGTCACACAAGTTGATACTAGCTGGAGATGTGAATTGACATGAATCGCTCCAGCCCCAAAGTCACCATGCTTTGCAAATCAGCCCGTGGTATAAACATGTTTCTCAAGACATATGGGTTGGTGGATCCCTGGAGATTTAAACACCCGTCATCCAAACAGTTTTCATTTTTCTCCCCAGTACACCAAACCTACTCGAGGATTGACTACTTTTTAATTGATCAAAAACTGTAGCCCATGGTTGCCCAAGTAGAATACGCCAGCATTGTTTTATCAGACCATTCCGCAGTAATTCTGGGATTGAGCTTCACTGGAAGCATATATTCCATCTTTTCATGGCAACTTAATCCCAGACTGTTGTCCAAACAAAGGTTTGTTGACCTTATTAACACACAGATAGATATTTTTATTGAGGAGAATGAATCACCTGAGATAAGTAACACTTCTCTTTGAGAGAGTCTAAAAGCTTATTTGAGAGGCCAGGCAATATCCTATGCGGCAGGTAAAAACTAAAGAAGGACAAAACAGGCCACAGAATGTATTGACCAAATTAAAGCTGTAGAACAGCTACATTTGACTTGGCACCTCAAATGATTTATACTGAGAAAGAATCCTACTTCAAACAGAATTTGAGTCAGTTACTAATATAAAAGCCATGGAAATGTAGTTGAGGTTACGTCAATTCAATTTCAATTTATTTTCATTTAAACAGCACCAAATCACAACAGAGTTTCCCCAAGGCACTTCACACAAGCAAGACCTAACTCCACTAACCCCCAGAGCAGCAGTGGTAAGGAAAAACTCCCTCTGCGGAAGAAACCTCAAGCAGACCAGACCCAAAGGGGTGACCCTCTGTGTACCCAGGAACAAAACAAAAATAAAAATTTGTTACATAGTGTAATCATTATACTATTGTGTTTGTGTGTGCGTGCGTGTGTTCTATACATATACTGTGGATAATTTATGCAAAACTAAATTGTAGTATTTTCCATCACATCACATATTTGAGGTTGTCAATCAGGTCCATGTATTTGTAGAGTATATTTAGAAGGGGGATTTAAAGATACTTCAGAATAGGAAATATTACTATTGTACATAGCTATAGATAGATACACAAAGAATACCAATATCACTCACCATCAATCAAGCTGCTTCATCTGTGACCATAAAACAGCCACAAAATATAGAGTTTAAAGGTTGCTCTATCCTGACTGGCCCTTATCAAGGTTTGGGTTAATCAGTGCTGCCCTGTCTGATTTTTTTTTTTTTTTTTAAACCTTTATTTAACCAGGATAAAACGCATTGAGATTAAGAAACTCTCAAGAGTGTCCTGGCCAAGAGGCAGGGCACAGTTACAAGAAAATAGGGAGGGTGCCAGTCCATGAACAATTTTCTAGACTAGTTGCAGAACTTTAAACTCTGATCTCACTGGGACAGGAAGCCAGTGAAGAGACGCCAAAATGGGTGTAATGTGGTCAAACGTTTTGCTTTGTCTCAAAAGTCTGGCTGCAGCATTTTGAACCAGTTGTAGAGCCCTAATGCTGGACTGTGGTAAACCAGAAAATAGAACATTGCAGTAGTCCAATCTAGAAGAGACAAACGCATGTCACGTGTCACCTATTGTGACAGTGGGGACCGTGCCAGCAAAATGTCCCATTATCAGCCAGTCAACCACTGCAGGTTTTATTACAGCAATAAAAGGTGATCATGGAAATGTACTTACTAACCAGAATGAAACCAATTCTCAGTTTAAGTCATTCTACAGTATGAGAACTTGTACACTTCTGAAGCTGGTGATGCTGCCTTAGTGGAATTTTTCTCAGTAATTTGGCTATACCCATGCTAGATGACTTGGATAAATCTATGCCAGAGAACTCTCAGAAATAAATGAGGCTATCAGGAAAATGAAATCTGATAAAGCGCCCGGCCCAGATGGCACCTAAATTAGTCCCTTTGCTGTTAAGTCTTTGGGGAGGTATTAGACAAAAAGGCCCTACCTGTAACTATGACACAAGTGGCTATTTCACTGCTACTCAAAAAAAATCTAAAGACCCCTTGCTTTGTTAGTCATACCGCTCAATTAGCTTGCTGTGCTGTGATTATAAGATTTTGGCAAAGGTCCTAGCTGGCAGGCTCAAAGGTGTCCTTCCCAAACTTATTCACCTGGACTAGACGGGCTTCATTGCAGGCAGATATCCAGCAATTTACATTGTCTTTTTAATGTAATATATCAATGCAATAATGTTGGGCAAGTATCTGGGTATAGATTAAATTTGACCAAATCTGTTCTATTCCCAGTTAATGAGAAGCCACGTTAAATGACCTTTTCACTATTACCCTTTACAGTCAGTAAAGACAGTTTTAATTATTTAGGTGTTTGTGTAACATATGATTACAACTGTTTGTTTAACAAGAATTTCACTAAGGCACTGGACAAGGATAATTTAGATATGGAAAAGTGGGCAAAACTCCCTCTCTCATAGGAAGAATCAATGCAGTCATGATGTGTGTGTGTGTGTGTCTTACTGGCAGAGAATAGTGGATGACAGTTAGCTGAAAAGCTAATCAGCGAACAAAAAAGTTAGCTTTGCTAATTAGCAGATCAGCAGAACTGTGCCCACCACTGTTCATATGTAAAGGAATATTTGGTACTTCAGCGTTTCTCATCCTCCTGGTGCCCTGCTGCACTTCCCTGAATGCACCGCGGTGCCGGCAGAGTTCTGCCGTCTCACAGCGCATGTAAACAATGTCAAAGCGAGGATGTGGATGGTGTTAATTTAGCGAGTTCATGGGCGATTATGATGATACGTTCTCCCAAGTTGAGAGGGTTATCTAGAGGAGTTGGAGCACCTCTGATGGGCTTCGTCTGTACCCCAATGTTGATTTATTGTCTGTACTTCACAACTACGAAACACTGAATTGAAACAAGTTTTGTAACTGCTCTATTTTTTGGGGGGCTGGGGGGGGAGCACACCAATAACAACATACCAGACCAATGCAGTAGCATTCATGACTTTGCTTGCAATATGGTTAATACTATTCATTTAGAAAAGACCTGCACCTCCGTCTCATAAGCAGTGGGTAGAAGATGGTATGTCCCTGTGGATGGCTCTACTCAGAAATACTAAATGACCTGGGAGCCTTTTCTTTAGAACTTTGACACAGAGTTCTGCTGTAGCCCACCTTCCTAGCCCCCACCCTCCATTTTATTTTTTCTTATTACTAAATTAGGAGCACCTGCTGTTGTTCTGTGTTTGTATGTTACACTGTTGTTGTTAAATCTTTAAAATCAATAAAAAAAGATTTGAATAATAACTTGAATTATGATTAATAATTTACACAATGCTTTTTTCCTGGATAATATGCTCATATTCTTGCTGCAGGAGAGAGAGGGGCGGGAAGAAACACGACTCCCACTTTATCATTGGTGGAAAACTCAAAATCGCCAACCCCATGTGGGTTAGATGACAAACCACAGACCCCACGTGGCTGTACTGTGTGTGTGTGTGTGCGTGTGTGCGTGCACACTTCGTGCCAGACGTGCGTGAACAGGACTTCTCTTTCATCGCCCTCTGTCTGTAACAGCAACGACAAATTAAACAAATACACAAATTTCTCCTGATCATTGGAGTCAAATATCTTGTCTAATAGACAATGATCCCTAGTCCATGTAATTTGGTTGCTGATAGAAGAAAAATTGTGAAGTGCAGAGTGAAAAGCTGACAGCAATCAGACAGTTTTGTCATGGTCTGGTTTGCTTGTCTAGCCTGTGTTCTCTTTGTTTCCCACCAGGTGGCAGAGCTGAGCACTTTGAGACCTCACCTGCAGCTCATTTCCACCTGATCAGGAGCTGCTGTATTTAAAGCCGAGTGATGCAGCTCATCATCACGTCCAGCCGTCAGACAGCTTACTTCTCAAGCTAATCCAGGTCCTCTGTTTTCCACAATGGAGCGTGCAACTTTAGCGTTCCCTTGCTCCTCCCTGTTTGAGCTTCTAGGCCAATTTGTATGATCAGCTTCCACCTGCATCTTGCCTCTGGAGCTTTTTGCACCTATCAGTGACGTGTCTGACCATAAATTCAGCCTGGAAGTAATCTGCTGTGTAATCTGACCTTGAACAATCCTAAAATAACTGCGTTGCAAAGTGCTTTGGACTCACCTCAGCCTCTGTTCATCCTCAGAACCTCAGCTCCACTGCGGCCACCTGGCGCCGGTTCCTCTCTGGTCCAGTCTTCACTATGGCTTCCTGGTTCCACCGCCTGGAGTGGGCCGTGTCCTCCACTCGACAGACCGTCTGATGATATTATTCTGTTTTGGGTTAAGTGTGACTAAATCTTCAGTTATTCATTCCATTCCTTTCTGCTTCCTTGCGTTTGGGCTGATCCACAGGTCTGTATAGTGGATCGGCCCATCGGACCAAGTGCTTCTTTTCAGCTTATCCAGGTCTCCACTGGCAAGCGCTGGCAGCGCTCCGCCCCAGCACTGACTCCTGGAACACACACACTGCCCCAGCAGTAAGCAGGCTCCAGGCACAGAGGAGTCACTGCCCCCCAGTCCAAACGACCTAACACAATCATGACAGTCTGTACCAACACCAATAAAATGCTGCAAAAACAAGGAATTGGGGAAAAATACACATGGATATTGAAGGAATATCTGTACAAATGTTTTGGGCTTCTGATGTGCATTGGGCAGGAATTGTTTTTCTAAGTGGCACAAATATAATTTGTGTGGCATCTTATTGCATGTAAATAGCCACAAGAAATGCCTGTGTGAATTGTTGTATACAACTTTGTTAATGCTAGATTTTTACATATGTTTCTGAAACTTACAATTTATATTTGCATTCTAAGTTATAAAATGATTTGTAAAACATGTTTTTGATCTTCACAACAGGGGTGTCGGACTGGGGGGGGGGGGGGGGTAAAGGGTACTATGTACCCAGGGCCAAGAGCATGGGGGGGCAAAAAACTGGCATTAAATACATTTTTGTGTTGCATGTCATTAATGTTCATACAATTCATGTTGTAAAAGAATATAATTAGAATGAATGTATAAATGTTGTGAAACATAATTCTGCTCTAACAATAATATTGAAAGATCCCTGAGGGCCCTTCCACCCCTGCACAGTTGTACAATGGTTTAGTCCAGGCGCACAGGCGGCACTCTGCCACACACACACACACATCCCAAACGGGATCTGACAGAAAGAGGTGTTTAGTAGTGCTGAAACAACTAATCAGTTTAATTGATTATTAAAATAGTTGTCAACTAATGTAGTCATCGGTTAGTTGTTAAATAACTTTGTTTTACTGCAGATGTTTCGTTGCTTCCATATAAATCAACCGTTTCTGCAGCGCGGCTTTACTTGGAACCAATTGAAGTAGTGTCCAGGATTTTATATAGTTCATGCTTATATTAACATTTATTTCCTTTTTATGACTACGTGTACTTTTCCTCTTTGAGAGAAGAGGAGGTTTTAAAAAGAAAGACTTGTTGTCTGCATTTTTTATGATTGAGCAAACTATTTTTCATTTTGCATAAGTGCCTCATCCTGCTTTGACGAGCCACAAGGCTCATGTCGCAGGAATGGAAGGTTCCAGCCGTCACCTTGCCTTGATATCTCCCTCATACAGACATGACTCATGTATAATCTCTCCCAGACTGTCCTTGTTTGTTTTTTCTCATGTTGGTGAACTAAATAAAAAGCCGAGCCAGAGGAGGAGATTTTAGGAGAGCTTTGGAGCTGAGCACTTACAAGCTGCTACTGCTCGCTTCTTATCCTCCTCCTCTGTGCAGAGTATAAAATATATTTGTCTCTCTCTGACTGGTTTCTTTACAGTGTTTGTGCCTCTCATTTCTTTAAAAACAGGGTGAAAACCCAACAGTTTTTTTCCTGGTGCCCAACGTGGGGCGTCGACAGATCTTCTTGAGCGAACGGAGGGAGTGTTGGGTATTTTCTCCTCCAAACATTTTTAAACCTTTAACAAGACAAACAGAGTCAAGAAACACCAGTGAGACAGAAAGTCAAATATTACGCGCGGAGTGCGGCCAGGCTGTACACCAAGGCTACACTAAAGTCTGGCCTGCTTTTCCGCTCTTTTTATTAAGAGACGCCCTCATCACATAAACAAGAAACTTGTCCTAAGGGTGGGGGTAATGACGCAAGACAAGTTTCTTCCCATAACATAAACGCATACGTCAAGTGCAGCTGTAAGGAAGAACACTTCAGGTCAGCACATCTCGTTCGTCTGTTGCAGTTATCAGCTGTTTTGCATCTGCCTGGAACACTAAGCATCACAATCAGTCAAAATTCAACCTTCAGTTCTTTTACTCCCAGTCGTTAGCGGCTACGAAAACAAAGTTATGTTATAACAATAAGTACATCCAGTCCTTCATTCCCAGTTCAGATTGACCCCAGAGTGCTAAAACAAAATTGAATTCTCAGGATTGCATTAAGACAGGTGCAAAACAGCACATCTCCGTTCTCATGAGAAAGAAGACAAAGCTAAAACAAGGTTGAATAACACGTACGTTCTCAGGGTGAAGTGCAAAACAGCACAACACCGTTCTCATGAGAAAGAAGACAAAGCTACAAATGTTTAACAGTGATAACATATATATATATATATATATATAAAATCCTTAACATTTCCCACCTGTTTATCACCTGTTAAACGTATAGCAGGCATCACCCAGCTTAGTTAGTTAGTTTATTAACTTAGTTTATTCTGTCCACGTTTTTATTAATTGAACACCACCAACAGATGGAAGATTTGAATCCAGCTGCTATTTGATCAACCAGTTTATACTCGTCAGGCACTCCTCTGGGGACTCCTATTGCGTCAATATATGTTGGATTTCCTACTCCTTTCCAATCTCTTTTTACTCTATGTCTGGCTATGCCTTTCTGCCAATCCTCAGGAATAAGAGGCTGCATATGTCGTAACGTCTTCAGGGGTCATGGGTAACAATAATGATATTAATGCACAATAACCTGACACATTTTGTGGCAGTCTGTAAAAGATTCTGTTATCACCACACCACCACCATACATCACTCCTACCGACTGGTATAAATGAACTGTTTTTTCTGTATTATTCGACTACACCACTTGTCTTATTACTTTTTCAGCTAAAGCTTCATAGGCTAAGAGTGTGTTAACTCATCACGTCAACAGTTCAAGCTTGAACTGGAGTTGTGAGCTTTTCAATATCATCATAATTCTCAGTACAGTCATTACAGTTTTCTCCACTAAGGTCTGACTGTTTCAATGCTTGATATTTTGGCATAGTTTGTTGGAAGGCCAGATTACACTGTACAAATGTATTTGACACCATTTTGCCAACCATTGTTTTGATATAAGGGATCACACAACACATGCAAAGTCCAATCAGAATTAGGACTATAATAACTGGTGTCACCATTTTCAATAGTAACTGCCAACATGGTCCTGAAGTCAACCAGGACCAGGGATTCCACCGGTTCACGGCTAGGGTGTCTTTATGCATTGCATCACGAAGTTTATTCAGCTCTTCCAATGCGTCCTGCATATCCACTGAATGAATGGAGTCTGGGATGAAAGTACAGCATGTTGTGTTCAGCAGAACACAAACTCCTCCCTGTGAACCAGTAAGCAAGTCTAAAACCATGTGATTTTGCATCACCATGGTACGTAAAGCATCTATTTCAGTGTTTTGAGCTGCTACTATTTTTTTTTAGTTACATTCATGAACAGACCCAATCAATAATTCAGAGTTTCAATCATTAATGAATTTTTTTCCCACTCCTATCCAGGGGAACAATGAATGTGCTATTTTATCTCCTACAGACCACAATTTTTTGGTCCTTTAGTACATCCGAGCCCCACATGTGATTATGTGGTAACACATCTGGGTATATCAATCTCCTCCGTCTGGTGCTGCCATTCTTCTCTGTGGAGGTCCTACCACATATGTATGGTCAGTCACCTGGGTAGGTGCACACACACCACCCCAATTTGGTGGGAGACTCATGTACAGTCTGGAACCACAAAGCCAATAGATGTCATCATACACCGGAGTACCATTTACAGGTGGTAGCAAAAACTTACTAACATAAGCACATGATTCATCCGTTCCCCATGGACAGGAGCCTGTATAATTACATCCCCATCCAATGTGATGAAGATAAGTACCATCCACATATTATGTTTTGGTTAGGCTTAAATTATTTGATAAAACATACGTTGGGTACACAGACGTTTCTTAATTTTACCTACATTTTTATTCCCTGTCCCGTAAAAGCAAATTGGGAATGGCCGTTGTGATGACAATTTAACGTGATGATATTTTTGCGTTTCCCTTCAGTCTAGTCAATGGAGCAGCACTTGGGCACGCTTGTACATCCTCTGTTGAAATCCCTATCATATAAGTGGTTGCACTGAGGCAAGTGGTGTTACATCTTATCAGATTTGCTGAGAACTGCTGCCCCCGAAATACAGTTTGATTATGCATCCGTATGATAAGACATTCTGTCACCCTAGCAGGGTACGGTTTAGCCGTCAGAGCTGGGTGTGTTGAGGATATAGGTATTTGCGAACAAACATAATAATTAGTAACGTAATTCCATAGCCAATAAATGAACATATCTGTACCACATATTAGTATGGTATATATGAGGGTGTCCATCTGTCTCGTTCACATTATGAATAAACCTCTTCTGATGTTGCTTGCGTTGTTCTCTGGCTCGGTCCACAGTGAGCTGCAATTCTTGGGTCAACCACCAGGCCAGGAATCCGAGGAGCACGAAACACACTAAGATCACAACGCAACCGGCTGCCCTACCAACAGTCCGGCAGCGGCGGCGCTGAGCACGCCGCTCCGGGGTCTGCTGTAGTTCAGTCATGATTGCTAGGATACAGTGTTGTTAACCACCTCACCTAATAGTGCAAGGATCTCCCTGCTTCACTGGCATTGAGACAATCTATTGCTAATTAAATAGACTCCCTTTGTAGCCAGACTTCCCCTTACACTGTGGAGGCCGCCAACACACGCTGTATCTTACAGTGATGTATCCACGTTGATCTCTCCGCTATCTTTACTGCAGTTGGTGTTGTTAACAGCACTCGGTATAGACCTTCCCAACGAGGACTGGACCAGTTCTTCCTCTTAATCACTCTGATGAACACCCAGTCTCCTGGCTAGACTACTGGAAGGCCGTCCTGTGGAAGATCAAAATTATTCGGCAGTAAATGTGTTTAAGTTATCTCTTTCTGTGTTAATGTCTTTTTCATAAAATTTGCTAATGTTTGTTCCTCATCTGCTGTTTTAGTATCCATGTCAAAATTGGTAGACGATATGGTCGTCCATAAAGTATCTCAAATGGTGTTAACCCTGATGGTGTTGGTGTTATTCTCATATACAATTTTACTAGGTCCAACATTCAATCCAGGTTTGTTTTGTCTCTTCTATACATTTCCTTAATCTTATTTTTATTGCGCCCTTTTATGTGCCCTTTGTCCTTTCCACTAATCCGGCACTGTGTGGTTGATAAGCACAATGATTTTTGAGATTGACCTGTAGCGCTTCTCCTACGTATTGCACTATTGTATTAACAAAATGCGCTCCATTATCTGAATAGACTGTTTCTGGTATTCCAAATCATGGAATGATGTCTTTGCACAATGCCTTAGCCACTGTAAGTGCACCTGCATGTTTTGTAGGGAACAATTCTACCCATTTTGAGAAGGCATCAATTATGACTAAACAAAATTCCTTCCCTTCATGTTTACTCAGCTGTATATAATCCATATGAATCACTTGAAAGGGATATTGTGGTGTTGGAAATTTACCTCTTTGGGGTCTCAAATTGCCTTGTGAGTTGTGTTTTGCACATGTCATGCATGCTCTACAATGCTGTTTTGCATATGCATCGAACCCATAAAGACAAAAAATAGATTGCAATTGCGATATCATACCCCCTGATGAGACATGCGTCACGCCATGGCTCATAATAGCTGCCCATTTAAACATATTTTTTTTGGCAATATGGGTTTCTTTTGTGGTCATATCCGGAGGGGTGTCATATAGGAGAAAAATAGAAAGAGCTGTTGCCGCCTTTGCGGTTTTGTCAGCAACGTCATTTCCTTTTGAAACACTGTCAGAGCCTTTGGTGTGAGCCGCACATTTGCATATAGCAATTTGGTTAGGCAATTTCACAGCGTACTGAAAGCGTACTGGCTGTCTGTATAAATTGATACAGCCGTACCTTTAAACAGATAGCAAGCTGCAGTTAAAGCAACTAATTCAGCTGCTTGTGCTGAAAATGACGATGGCAATGAAGCAGAATCCAATACTTCTGAATTTGTGACAACAGCATATCCAGATTGTGTTTGTCCATAAGCATTTTTAGTGGAAGAACCATCCACATACACAATTGTACTGTTTGGGATGGGTGTGTCCTGGAGGTCTGGACGTGCTTTCGTACAGACCGTAGCTACATCAAGACAATTGTGCGGCTCACCATCCTCAGGTAAGGGTATCAATGTGGATGGATTCAATGTTGTACATCGCTCTACCGTAAGATGTGGTTGTGATAATAGCAAGGACATACACGAAAGATGTCTTGCTGGGGACAAAAGGCTCATGTTTGTCTGCAACAGAAGTGCAGAGACTGCATGTGGAACTTTCAGTGTCAACTGATGGAATAGAACAACATTACTGCTACTTTGAACAGCCATAGAGGCCGCAACAACAGCCTGTACACATGGTGGTAAAGCACTTGCTACTGCATCCAATTTAGATGAGTAGTAGGCAACTGGCCTCAATTTGGAGCCATACACTTGAACCAAAACACTAGTCATGAACTTATTCTTACAATCAACTGTTTGAATGAATGGTTTACTATAATCTGGTAGTGCCAAAACTGTGGATGACACTGTTTGTTTTACTTTTACAAAAGCTTCCTCAGCATCTTTGTTCCATTCCAACACGGTTGACATTGAAATATCATCCTTGTACATCAAATCAGAAAGTGGACTAGTCAATTCTGCATAGCAGGGAATCCATGCCCTGCAGTAATTAGTCAGTCCAAAAAATGACATCATCTGCTTTTTGGTTTGTGGTTTTGGAGCGTGCAAAATTGCTTCCTTCCTGTCAGACAGGATTGTGCGCCCTGTGGCTGATAATTCATGTCCTAAATATTTTACTTTATCCCTACACAACTGAACTTTGTTTTTACTCACTTTGTGGCCATTATCAAATAAGAAACATAATAATGCTACTGTGTCAGTTATGCAGTTTTCTCGTGTGTCAGAGGCAATCAAATGTCATCAACATACACTAATAGTTGGCTATCTGCCGGTGGAACGAAATTAGCTAAACATGCTGACATGACTTGAGAATAAATAGTTGGACTGTCTGCGTAACCCTGCGGTAATCTGGTGAATGTATATCGTTGTCCTTTAAAGGTAAAAGCAAACCAGAATTGACTATCTGGGTGTACTGGTACGGAAAAAAAAAAAAATGCATTACTGATATCTATTACAGAAAAACAACTAGAATTTAATCTCAATGAGCTTAACAGTGTGTGCGGATCTGGTACACATGGAGCTCTTTTTACTACAGCAGCATTTACTGCCTGCAGATCTTGAATCATTCTCCACCCCACTGAGGGCGGAGCCTTTTTTACAGGAAATATGGGTGTGTTACATGGTGAATCTGGACATGGCACTATTACTCCTGCTGTTAATAAATTCTCTATTACTGGCCTGATTCCTTCAATTGCATCAGGTTTCAATGGATACTGTCTTACACATGGTCTGTATTCTGTTTTGGTCTTATAACTACAGGTTGTGCATTTTTTTATCAGTCCTACGTCTGAAGGACCTGTTGTCCACAATCCTGATGGTACAGAAGAGAGAAGATCGTCCTCTTCAGGACTCAACTGAAACACTCAGGATTGTGAAGTGGACACATCAATCTGTGTTCCAGCTGTCAGCACCAATGAGACATTAACTGGCACTTTATACAATTTAGTTGATGGACTGAACTCCGTTCGTGGTCCAACTCTGCTCCAATCAGTGGCTGACAAAGCTGTTATGACTGTCAGTCCCAATTCTTGCCATTCTGTCAAATATGGTTTACAAAGTGACACATGTAATGGCATACCTGTGAATCTCAATTTTAAAACATCTTCAGTGGCACCTGTTACTGTTATGACAGCTGTTGAGTTGCCATCATGAATCAAATCGGTCATTATCAGCTTCACAGGTGAAATATTTTTCAATTTGTTTTCATACACTGGTGTTCCTGGCAATATGCCACTATGGACTCTAAATACACTCAAATCTGCATCTAAACTCTATCCATGGTTCTCCTTCTTTCTGAGTTGTCCTGGTAATTTCAGTATAATTTATCTTTGGTCCTAACACTCCTTTTGCACGTGTAATCGTAGCTTCCACTCTTGTTTTCAAGACTAGATCATCATGTGTCCGTGGTACGCCTTGTTGATCTGCAGGATTCCAGTCTCCACGTACCTGACTCCATTTAGGGCCACATGCTTTCATCCACACCTGTTGGACTTCAGGTCCATTAAGGTGGTAAGATGTTCTAATGTTTTCTATATCCTGCATAAATCCCTCAATGTCGACATGTGGCGATGGTATCATGTCGACTGCTGCTTTGATATCATCAGCATTCCATGTCCGATAAACGAGCATGGTTGGTAGCTGTCCTGCTGTTTCTGCACGAGGATTTGGTACTTCTATCATAGGATAGGCACCTCCCTGATCACTATGTTCCACCATGGGAGGGGCTGTAGGCACTTTTGCTTGACTGCGTGTTTGTGGTTTTTCTGGTTTTTCTCTTTTTACCTTAGGTTTTACTGCCAAATCATACTGTGGTGGCAATACATCGTCATCCTCTGGTAGAGGAGATAAAGGTCTCTTTGCCACCGACGGTCCAGCCGGCGGTGGTTGCTGAGGTTGTTCTGGTTCTCTGTGCTGAATTATCACATCTTCTTCTGCCTTACCTACAGCTTTCTTTTTCCTTGCTTTCTCTAATCGTTGCTTCTCTGCTCCCTTCTGTCTGTTCTCTGCTTCCTCCTCCCAAAATGCCACTAAATCTGCCCCTACTTTCTGCATCTTTTTCTCATCACCTTTATGTTGCTGTTCTAACTCCTTCTTTAGCTTCTGTATACTGATCAGGTTCCAGGTCTCCAATTTTTTGTTGTTTTTGGATTTTTTTTGCTTCCATAAATTTCCAGTCGTCAGTTGATAAATTTTCCTTATTTATAGACGTCTTACCCCCCATTTTTATTATCCCTTGTTATAATTTGGACTTCAGACGGGGGCACACCTAGGGTGTTCTAAATCTGAAGTTTTCACACTTTCTTTGGACGTGACAATTAATTTGCCGTCGTGTGGTTGATTCCTTTCACCTCCCCGTAGGAAGCGGAATCACTTGCCTCTGCTTCCACACGCACGGTTGTCACTAACGTTGTCCAAAGTATTACACACACACAGTTTTCACACAGTTATTTACACTTGCGCAAAACACTATTTACACATAGAAACACTCCTAATAATCGTACGCGTATTCTTATGCCAGGGGAGCTCACCCTCCTGTGAAATTTAACTAATGTCCTGCATTAGGGGACTCCGCCGTCCCTGCCAAATTTAACTACTTTTTTACAGTGCACGTATTTCTACCCGGGATTTCCTTTACGTATTAAAACAGAGGAGTCCGTATCCTCCTTCCGGAATTTAACTACTTGCGTCCCTCGCAACCGTAGAGGAGTCCGCCCTCCTTACAGAGTTTAACTGTGTTTCATTAACAGACGATTCTGTATCATCGCTTACGGAGTTTAACTGTTTTATGTGATCACTTTTATCCCCTACCGGTACGCGTATATAAACAGAGGAGTCCGCACCCTCCTTACAGAGTTTAACTGCTTTGCATTAACAGACGATTCTGTATCATCGCTTGCGGAATTTAACTGTTTATGTGATCTGATCACCACTCACTCAGTACTATTTACAAAGAAATTCTACTCACTGACTCGACTTCCTGTCTGTCTTCTTCGGGAAAATCTCGTCAACCAGACGATGCCAACGGTGGTCGACAATTGCAGACACGATCAATCGATCGATCAGACCTTGGCCAAGGATTTACGTCTGGACTTGACGACCTCCGCTGGACACCTCCGGTATTGTTGAGATCCCGGACGTAGCCCCCAGTCAATGTTGGGTATTTTCTCCTCCAAACATTTTTAAACCTTTAACAAGACAAACAGAGTCAAGAAACACCAGTGAGACAGAAAATCAAATATTACGCGCGGAGTGCGGCCAGGCTGTACACCAAGGCTACACTAAAGTCTGGCCTGCTTTTCCGCTCTTTTTATTAAGAGACGCCCTCATCACATAAACAAGAAACTTGTCCTAAGGGTGGGGGTAATGACGCAAGACAAGTTTCTTCCCATAACATAACGCATACGTCAAGTGCAGCTGTAAGGAAGAACACTTCAGGTCAGCACATCTCGTTCGTCTGTTGCAGTTATCAGCTGTTTTGCATCTGCCTGAACACTAAGCATCACAATCAGTCAAAATTCAACCTTCAGTTCTTTTACTCCCAGTCGTTAGCGGCTACGAAAACAAGTTATGTTATAACAATAAGTACATCCAGTCCTTCATTCCCAGTTCAGATTGACCCCAGAGTGCTAAAACAAAATGGAATTCTCAGGATTGCATTAAGACAGGTGCAAAACAGCACATCTCCGTTCTCATGAGAAAGAAGACAAAGCTAAAACAAGGTTGAATAACACGTACGTTCTCAGGGTGAAGTGCAAAACAGCACAACACCGTTCTCATGAGAAAGAAGACAAAGCTACAAATGTTTAACAGTGATAACATATATATATATATATATATATATAAAATCCTTAACAGGGAGACGCACCGCTGACAGCGCACACTGAAGAAAGTCCTGAGGAGTGAATTCTCCGTCGGGCCGGTGACCATAGACGTCCACCTCTGCTCGCCGCAGTAGATTGACGACGCCTCCGAACCAAATGAGAGGTGCAACAAATTAACGTAAGTAATTACTGCCTGCCTGTGAGGATAAAATACGTTAACGTGGGTAATAAAGTGCGGGGGAGGGAGTTAGAGTCTCCGGTCCTGTCGGCACATTTGGCGGAGGGGTTCGAGTCCCCATCCGGCTAAGAAATACAGGAGGAGTAAAAATAAATTTCAGGAGAAGCAGTTAGAGAGACGCGAATTAATTGACTATTCCAAAAGTGAAACTAAGTGTGTTTGTGGTATGAATGTGAGAGAATTTTGTTCTTGTTGTTTTTGTTTTGTTGTAAGGATTTTGTTCACTTCACATCTACAGTCACTACCAGAGCCACACGAGCCTCCACCAGGGGGCAGTGTGCCATCCCAAAGTGCAAAACTTCCATTTGCACAAACTGCCTTTTCTTATAATGCCATAAAAGAATGGAATAATCTTCCAAACGAACTAAAACATCAGACAAACTATATCACCTTCACAGCAGAGCTTAAACAGTGGATAGGGAACAACCAAACCTGCCAGCAGTAATATTACTGTGTAGAAGTGGTTATTTGTTATTTATGTCTTGATATAAAATGATAGATATATTAGGTAAGTCATTATGTATTTATTTATTTATTTATTTTTAAGATAAGGACTTGTCTGTAATTGCAATCATTGTTGAAATCTGTCATTTATTTTGTATATGTGTGAAAGTTGGAGCGGTTGTGGGAGTGTGTGTGTGTGTGACAGTGTCGGACTGTATGTGTGGTATTGTTGGACTGAGTATTCCTTCACTGTATTTTATTATGTAATGGGGACTGCAGATGGAAACTAGCTATTTAGTTACAATCTGGTACAGATCATCTTTGTGATTAATGTCTCTGTACATTGTCCCTTTTCAAATAAAGGCGAGTAATAATAATAATAATAATAATAAAAGAATGAGACGGTGAGTGACTGAAGCACAGACAGCTTGATATCCCATTTTATCAGGGGACAAAAGTGAAGCTGTCGTCTGCAAAGTAGGTCATTTTAAGTCCATACGCACCACACTCATATTCCCGATGAGTCCTGCCAAGAGGGGGGATTCCAAGGAAGGTCCGCCCCACGGGGTAGAAGCTTGACCTGAACTTTGCAGAGTGAAGGGGAATAGGTGAACAACATGGGAAACACATGTACAGAAAATAAGCCCCTATTTCAGGGCAACGAAAAATACATGCACAAACGCAATCTGGAAAATCTGAAGTACATAATTAAATGGAAAAGAAATATGGCTTTTCAGGTAAATTGGTTGTGTCAGATTGTGAAGGTTTGGTGTTAAAACTTACAGCAGCAGCAAATAAAAACGGTAACAGGAAAGCAAGAAAAGAAGGAGAAATAGAGTGTGCAAAAGTATGGCTCAGTGAAGCACAGATGAGAGTAGAAGCCATAAAGAGGAAGAAAGACCTGTGGTGACTCTAAAGGTAAATGGACAGGACATGGATTTTCTCTGTGACACAGGAGCATGTAGGACAGTGATAACAGACAGACCTCCTGGAACTAAATTTGCAAAAGAAGTCGTTTGGGTAAAATCTGCAAATGGACAGGTGAATTCAGAGAAAATATTGAAGTTTGTCAATTTCGAAGATCCTGAAACGAACCAAAGTGCTTGTGTCTCTGTGGTTTATTCGCCCCATTGTCCAGTAAATTTACTGGGACGAGATTTGATGACTGCCTTATCTATAGGAGTCACACCAACAGTAGGTGGTATGAGAGCTGCCAAGGCAGGCTCGAGGCAGCCCGCTACTGTATATACAAATTTGGCCCAGGCCTGGCAGTACTCTTTGGATCTGTCAGAGTTGAGACAAACTGAACAATTATTAGAGGAAGGTCTGATGACCTGTGAAAACAGAGAACACGTAGTAATGATGTCACCAAAAGATCTACACATAACTATGCTATTCACTCCACGAAAGGATGAAAGGTATGGAGCAGGATTTCTGAAAATTCCATCAGAATTACAGACAGTAGCACACCTATACACAGACAGAAAACCCACCTCTGTGTGTAGTGTAGTGCTGACCCAAAGTGCAGACAAATGGTACAGAGGAAAACCTGAGGCTGTGCTGCATATTTCACTGACAAGGGCAGACACTCAGTCCTGGAAGGACCTTGGAGGAATTGTTAAAATAGCTGAGGAAGCAACTGATTGGCACGAAGCAGATGCAGTGTCGGTGTGGGATTTCAGTCCATCCACAGGCTTGTATCGGAAATACATGTTTGTAAGTGCTTGGACGACACCGGTGATACATGAAGTAGATCTGGACGATTGAAATTTAACAACATCTGTGTTGTTGACACAGGAAGATGAGACTTTATTGGCCAAACTGCCTCCTCATCTCTGGTTGAATGCACCCACAGATGTAGGACTGTTGAAAAACATTCCGCCAGTCAAAATTAAGCCACGATCTGATTGGAGACCACGGATCAAACAATATCCGTTAAAACCTGAAGCAGAAAAAGGAATTGAACCGGTTATTGCAAAATTACTGGAAGCAGGAGTCATCAGGGAATGTTTAGATGCATCCTGTAACACTCCAATATATCCTGTGAAAAAAGCAGACAATCAGAATTGGCGAATGGTACAAGACCTACGTGCAGTAAATGCTGCAGTAGAAACTAGCGCCCCTCTGGTCCCAGACCCACATACGCTGCTAAATAGATTAAGTCCTGGAAACATGTACTTCTCTGTCATAGACATCAGTAATGCATTTTTCTCAGTACCTGTTCATCCAGACTCTCAATTTTGGTTTGCTTTTACATTCAAAGGGAAAAGATACACATATACAAGACTCCCTCAAGGTTTTGCTGACAGTCCGACCATTTTTACACAAGCAATAAATTGTTGCTTATCTTCATTTACTCCACCAGAAGATTCACAAATCTTGGTGTATGTAGATGACATTTTGGTGGCAGGAAAGACAAAAGACAGCTGTACAAAATGTACCATGATGCTTTTGCAACATTTGGCAGAAACAGGAAGTAAAATTAAAAAGCAAAAGTTGCAGTTCATGCAACCACAAGTGACTTATTTAGGCCACGTCCTATCAGCTGAGGGGAAACGAATACAAGACGATCGAAAGCACGCTATTCTCAAAGCGCCTAAACCGTCAACAAAAAAGGAAATGATGACTTTCTTAGGTATCTGTAATTATTGCAGAGCCTGGATTCCATGTTATGCAGAGAAGGTGCAGAAATTGCAGGATTTAATACACTCTATACCAATGGCTATGACTGACAAAATACAGTGGAATAAAGAAGCTGAAGAACAGTTTACAGCTCTTAAACAAGAACTTGTGAGTTCCACAGTATTATCTCTGCCCAATTATGCTAAGCCATTCACTCTCATGGTGGACACAAAACAGGGATTCATGTGTGCAGCTACAACAACACGGTAATAAAAATAAACCAGTTGGCTATTATTCCAAACATTTGGCTACATTCTTATCGCCTGCTAGACAGATAGCTTATACAGCAATGCTATTGTCTCAGCCACATATTACCATTTACAGATGGACTACATTACTTTGTGGATGGCTCATGTTTCAAAGATCAAAAAGGACAGACATTAACAGGCTATGCTGTTGTTCAACTACCAAATACTGTTATTGAAACAAAACAGATCGATCATTTTAAATCAGCCCAAGCTGCAGGGCTCATTGCATTAACCAGAGCTTGTATCTTGGCTAAAGGACAGAAACTGACCGTCTATACAGATAGTCAATATGCATTTTCAACAATTTGGTTCTTTGCAAAACAATGGCAACAAAGACGTATGATAACCTCTACAGGGAAACCAGTGACACATGCAGGCTTACTCACAAATTTGCTAGAAGCAGTGACATTACCATCACACCTGGCATTATGTAAATGCGCAGCCCACACCAGAGGTACAGATTTTGTCTCCAGAGGAAACTGTCTCGCAGACAAAATAGCGAAAGAAGCAGCAGCTGGTCGATATGGCACTTCTTCTATTTACACAGCTCAGACAGACAATGAACCATTAATAGACTCTGACCTTTTACTGCATATGCAAAAAACAAGCACCAACACAGGAACGAAATCTGTGGTTGAAAAATGGGGCAACCCCAAACCCCAAAGGACTTTATTGTGTACATAACAAACCCATCCTACCCAAAAGCTTATTCAAAGCAGCTGCAGTTGCGACACATGGGTCAACACATGTGTCGACAGGGGGGATGGTACATATGGTAGACCAACACTTTACTACCTATGGATTTAATTTATACTCAAAAAATTTTTGTAAAGCCTGTGTTACCTGATTGAACACAACCCACAGGACATATAAGACCCCGGAGAGGGCAATTCCCAAAACCACAGTATCCTTTACAAATTGTTCATATGGACTTTATTGAACTAAATCGATGTGGACTTTATCAATACTGTCTAATATTAATTGATGCTTTTTCAAAATGGGTAGAAATCGTTCCATCACAAAGACGAGCAGACAAAGCAGACAAAGAGTAGCAGAACACATGAAAATTAAGTTAAAACATCATTGTGCTTACCACCCACAAAGTGCAGGATTAGGGAAAGGACAAATGGCACAATAAAACAAGATTAAGGAAATGTATAGAAGAGACAAAACGAACCTGGATTGATGTTTGGACCTATTAAAATTGTATATGAGAATAACACCAACACCATCAGGTTAACACCATTTGAGATACTTTATGGACGACCATATCGTCTACCAATTTGTGACATGGATACTAAAACAGCAGATGAGGAACAAACCTTAGCAGATTTTATGAAAAAGACATTAACACAGAAGAGATAACCTCAAACACATTTACCTGCCAAATAATTTGATCTCCCACAGGACGGCCTTCCAGTAGTCCAACCAGGAGACTGGGTGTTCATCAGAGTGATTAAGAGGAAGAACTGGTCCAGTCCTCGTTGGGAAGGTCCATACCAAGTGCTGTTAACAACACCAACTGCCACTAAAGATAGCAGAGAGATCAACATGGATACATCTAAGTCACTGTAAGATGCGTGTGTTTGGCTGCCTCCACAGTGTAAGGGAAGTCTGCCTACAAAGGGAGTCTATTACTAGCAATAGATTGTCTCAATGCCAGTGAAGCAGGGAGATCCGTGCACTATTAGGTGAGGTTGGTCAAACAGCAATTGTATCCTAGCAATCATGACGTTGGTCAACAGCACTGTACTCATAGCAATCAGACGGACACCCTAAGATATATACCATACTAATGTGGTACAGATATGTTCATTATTGGCTATGGAATTACATGTTACTAATTGTTATGTTTGTTCACAAATGCCTAGATCCTCAACACACCCAGCTATGACGGCCTAAACCGTACCTGCTAGGGTGACAGAATGTTTTACATACGGATGCATAATCAAACTGTATTTCGGGGACAACAGTTCTCAGCAAATCTAATAAGACGCTAATATCACTTGCCTCAGTGCAACCACTTATATGATAGGGACTTCAACAGAAGTGTACAAGCATGCCCAAGTGCTGCTCCATTGACTAGGACTGAAGGGAAATGCAAAAATATCATCACATGTTAATTGTCATCACAACGGCCATTCCCGATTTGCTTTTACGGGACAGGGAATAAAACTGTAGGTAAAATTAGCAAAAGTCTGTGTACCCAAACTTATGTTTTATCAAATGATTTAAGCCTAACCAAAATATTTTAGAATGATACTTATTTCATTGCACGTGAAATGGATGAATCGTGTGCTTATGTTAGTAAGTTTTTGCTACCACCTATAAATGGTACTCCGGTGTATGATGACATCTATTGGCTTTGTGGTTCCAGACTGTACATGAGTCTCCCACCAAATTGGGGTGTGTGTGCACCTACCCAGGTGACTGACCATACATATGTGGTAGTGCCAAGGACCCCCACAGAGAAGAATGGCAGCACCAGACGGAGGAGATCGATATACCCAGATGTGTTGCCACATGATCACATGTGGGGTCGGATGTACCGGAAGACCAAAAATTGTGGTCTGTAGGCGATAAAATAGTACATTCACTGTTCCCCTGGATAGGAGTGGTAAAAAATTCATTAATGATTGAAACTCTGAATTATCGATTAGGTCTGTTCATGAATCAATCAATCAATTTCAATCAATTTTATTTATATAGCGCCAAATCACAACAAACAGTTGCCCCAAGGCGCTTTATATTGTAAGGCAAGGCCATACAATAATTACAGAAAAACCCCAACGGTCAAAACGACCCCCTGTGAGCAAGCACTTGGCGACAGTGGGAAGGAAAACTCCCTTTTAACAGGAAGAAACCTCCAGCAGAACCAGGCTCAGGGGGGGCAGTCTTCTGCTGGGACTGGTTGGGGCTGAGGGAGAGAATCAGGAAAAAGACATGCTGTGGAGGGGAGCAGAGATCATCACTAATGATTAAATGCAGAGTGGTGCATACAGAGCAAAAGAGAAAGAACACTCAGTGCATCATGGGAACCCCCCAGCAGTCTAAGTCTATAGCAGCATAACTAAGGGATGGTTCAGGGTCACCTGATCCAGCCCTAACTATAAGCTTTAGCAAAAAGGAAAGTTTTAAGCCTAATCTTAAAAGTAGAGAGGGTGTCTGTCTCCCTGATCTGAATTGGGAGCTGGTTCCACAGGAGAGCCTGAAAGCTGAAGGCTCTGTCTCCCATTCTACTCTTACAAACCCTAGGAACTACAAGTAAGCCTGCAGTCTGAGAGCGAAGCACTCTATTGGGGTGATATGGTACTATGAGGTCCCTAAGATAAGATGGGACCTGATTATTCAAAACCTTATAATGTAACTGAGAAATATAGTAGCAGCTCAAAACACTGAATAGATGCTTTACGTACCATGGTGATGCAAATCGCATGGTTTTAGACTTGCTTACTGGTTCACAGGGAGGAGTTTGTGTTCTGCTGAACACACACATGCTGTACTTTCATCCCAGACTCCATTCATTCAGTGGATGTGCAGGACGCATTGGAAGAGCTGAATAAACTTCATGATGCAATGCATAAAGACACTCTAGCCGTGAGCTGGTGGAATCCCTGGTCCTGGTTGACTTCAGGACCATGGTGGCAGTTACTATTGAAAATAATGACACCAGTTATTGTAGTCCTAATTCTGATTGGACTTTGCATGTGTTGTGTGATCCCTTGTATCAAAACAATGGTTGGCAAAATGGTCTCAAATATATTTGTACAGTGTAATCTGGCTTTCCAACAAACTATGCCAAAATATCAAGCATTGAAACAGCTTCCACTTAGTGGAGAAACTATAATGACTGTGTTGAGAATTATGATGATATTCAAAGCCCACAACTCCAGTTTAAGCTTGAACTGTTGACGTGATGAGTTAACACACTCTTAGCCTATGAAGCTTTACCTGAAAATGTAATAAGACAAGTGGTTAAAGTGGACAAATTTTCTATTGAAGTGTGTTTTGGACATGACAAACTTATGTAAATAACGATAAACAGGGAGGATTATGTCAAGAATTTTATATAGTTCATGCTCTTATCATTTATTTTATATAGTTCATGCTCGTATCATTTATTTTATATAGTTCATGCTTATACAACCCCTGGCAAAAATTATGGAATCACCGCCTCGGAGGATGTTCATTCCGTTGTTTAATTTTGTAGAAAAAATGCAGATCACAGACATGACACAAACTAAAGTCATTTCAAATGGCAACTTTCTGGCTTTAAGAAACACTATAAGAAATCAAGAAAAAAAAGATTGTGGCAGTCAGTAACAGTTACTTTTTTAGACCAAGCAGAGGAAAAAAATGGAATCACTCAATTCTGAGGAATAATTATGGAATCACCCTGTAAATTTTCATCCCCCAAATTAACACCTGCATCAAATCAGATCTGCTCATTGACATTGACCCTATGTGTCTTTTTGCAAGGAATGTTTTCACAGTTTTTGCTCTATGGCAAGATGCATTATCATCTTGAAAAATGATTTCATCATCCCCAAACATCCTTTCAATTGTCCAAAATATCAACATAAACTTGTGCATTTATTGATGATGTAATGACACCCATCTCCCCAGTGCCTTTACCTGACATGCAGCCCCATATCATCAATGACTGTGGAAATTTACATGTTCTCTTCAGGCAGTCATCTTTATAAATCTCATTGGAACGGCACCAAACAAAAGTTCCAGCATCATCACCTTGCCCAATGCAGATTCGAGATTCATCACTGAATATGACTTTCATCCAGTCATCCACAGTCCATGATTGCTTTTCCTTAGCCCATTGTAACCTTGTTTTTTTTCTGTTTAGGTGTTAATGATGGCTTTTGTTTAGCTTTTCTGTATGTAAATCCCATTTCCTTTAGGCAGTTTCTTACAGTTTGGTCACAGACGTTGACTCCAGTTTCCTCCCATTCGTTCCTCATTTGTTTTGTTGTGCATTTTTGATTTTTGAGACAAGTTTTCTGTCTTGACGCTTTGATGTCTTCCTTGGTCTACCAGTATGTTTGCCTTTAACAACCTTCCCATGTTGTTTGTATTTGGTCCAGAGTTTAGACACAGCTGACTGTGAACAACCAACATCTTTTGCAACATTGCATGATGATTTACTCTCTTTTAAGTGTTTGATAATCCTCTCCTTTGTTTCAGTTGGCATCTCTCGTGTTGGAGCCATGATTCATGTCAGTCCACTTGGTGCAACAGCTCTCCAAGGTGTGATTACTCCTTTTTAGATGCAGACTAACGAGCAGATCTGATTTGATGCAGGTGTTAGTTTTGGGGATGAAAATTTACAGGGTGATTCCATAATTTTTTCCTCAGAATTGAGTGATTCCATCTTTTTTTCCTCTGCTTGATCTAAAAAAGTAACCGTTACTGACTGCCACAATCTTTTTTTTCTTGATTTCTTATAGTGTTTCTTAAAGCCAGAAAGTTGCCATTTGAAATGACTTTAGTTTTGTGTCATGTCTGTGATCTGCTTTTTTTTCTACAAAATTAAACAACTGAATGAACATCCTCCGAGGCCGGTGATTCCATAATTTTTGCCAGGGGTTGTATTATCATTTATTTCCTTTTTATGATTACGTGTACTTCTCCTCTTTGTGAAGAGAGAGGTTTTAAAAGAAAGACTTGTTGTCTGCATTCTTCATGATTGAGCAAACTATTTTTCATTTTGCATAAGTGCCTCATCCTGCTCTGGACGAGCCACAAGGCTCATGTTGCAGGAATGGAAGGTTCCAGCCGTCACCTTGCCTTGATATCTCCCTCATGCAGACATGACTCATGTATAATCTCTCCCAGACTGTCCTTGTTTGTTTTTTCTCATGTTGAACTAAATAAAAGCCGAGCCAGAGGAGGAGATTTTAGGAGAGCTTTGGAGCTGAGCACTTACAAGCTGCTACTGCTCGCTTCTTATTCTCCTCCTCTGCGCAGAGTATAATATATATATTATTTGTCTCTCTCTGACTGGTTTCTTTACAGTGTTTGTGCCTCTCATTTCTTTAAAAACAGGGCAAACCCAACTTCCCCACTAAAACCCAAAAGCATATGTCTGTGAGTAATATTTACCTTTTTATGTTAATCTGACCTGTTATGGTCTTTGAAACACTGATAATGTAGAACTTAAAAACGGGACCAATGCTAACGCGTTAGCATGTCTATGGCTTTTTGAATGTTAAAGTTAGCATTAAGCAAGGTTGGGTAGCTTTACTTTGAAATGTAATCCAAAAGTAATGAGATTACAAGTAATCCAAATGTATGTACATACATACATGTAATCCACATGTATTCTTTCAAAGTAATCCTACCCACCTTGGCATTAAGCTGTTGCAGCTGTCAGCACATTTGTGTACTAAAAGAGTCAAATGTATTACAAATTGTAATATTTTTTAATTTATTTTTTATTTATATATTAGTAATAATAGCCAGTAATGCTACAATACAATTTTAGAGAAAGAAACAAAGAACCTGATTAAACACAACAGAAAGATAAATCCAACTAACAATGACATAAATAAATAAATATAGAAATAAATACTTTCCTGTGAATGCCTAGTGACTCTTAAACCTCCACTTCATCCCTGTTTTATTTAAGTTTAATGACAATTTTGTTTGGTCAAACCACATCTAAGCTGTGTTTTAACATAAGAAAAATAAAATGCAGTTAACTGCATATTTGTGTCTTTTTTCATGAAAAATGTTTTTAAAGATCACATATTACACTTTAGTCAGGTCTTTTAAAAGGTCTTTTGGGGACTCTTGCTGTAATATGTTGTATACAAGCTCAAAAGTTGATGTTGCGTGATAAAGGCCTTTTAATAATAACTCACTTAAAGAAATAATGGCAAAACTCACATGTAAGAAAAAAAAAAACAAAAAAAAAAAACGATTAATCGAAAAAATAATCGACCGATGAATTGATTACTAAAATAATCATTAGTTGCAGCCCTAGAGTTTAGGCTGAAATTAAATATGTCTTTCTTAAAAAATCAAAGTCCGGATTTCAAAAAAGAAGAGAAAAAAGAACAGGGAAAGAAAACTAAATAGAGAAAGTAGCTGCTAACCAAATCTTTGAAAAGAGAGGTGAGCTTGAAAGCTAGCTATATTGAGTTGGGGGGTCTGGGGGACCAAATTACACAAAATGGTGTAATTTGGTCCCCCAGACCCCCCAACTCAATATTGCTCCCCCAACTTTAAAAAGGGTTCTGACTCCCAGGTGTGATCTAAGGTATACATGATTTAGACCTGGTTTGACTACACATTAGAAATTTGGTGTTTGTGTTAATAAAAAAGAACATAACAGTGTGTGTGTGTGTGGGGGGGGGGTCTTCAATATGGCCAGTACCTAGGGCCCAGAATTTGGTGCTACGCCCCTGCTTCACAGTAAAAAAGATCTCATTTGGATTTTAGATTTTGTGGTAAATTTATGCTGGC